>NW_027500502.1:0-79922 GCF_021521415.1 Bidens hawaiensis
GATCCGTGTTTAGCTGTATATGACATACAGAGACAGGTTGTAAGCAGGTAAAATACTTAATATGGTTTTCATCGTTTCTGTGATACGAGTTAGGTTCAATTAATCCTTAAAATTTAAGTGGGCAACTACTCAGAAATATTGATGCCTCCTATCTATCCTCAAAGCGTATTTGGCTTTCCCCAAGTCACCCCGAATTGACTTCGACCCATAGCGTCTGATTAAACATGTAAGTACTCTTCATCTGGTTCCCGTTCGTCTCTTCTTACTCTAAGATTGAGAAGTCTTGATATTGTCATCTCTAATATATTTCAATAACACTAAATATATATATATATATATATATATTATATATATTTTGAACAAATATAGACTTCAAAGTAGTAAATTACTGCAAGTCCCGAATCTGGATCACTGCAGTATCTTGAAACGCTATCTTCACGGGAATCAGAACACACATGGGTTCGTGTATTACTGGGTAATCGCTTTCTGCCTATCATTCGGAAAGAATATACCATGAAGACACGCAAAACTCTTAAGGAGTTTCCACATAAAATCAAGTAAATTTAATTTGTATCACATCTACTTTTACGCACCATAAAAAGTTACCATGACATACAATGGCTGTCCTAAAGCCTTTTAAGCCTAATAACTTCACTAGCTAGCACACAGAATTAGTATACTATCATTTTCCAAGGTGGATCAATTTTCCGTTTAACATAGCTAACGAACTTCTTACGAGAGTAACAGACTGAAAAATAATTTCCTTTCCCTTTAAAAAAATATTAACTTTTATCGCCCCGACCAAAACAAAGTCTTCGGGTAAACGGCTATCCCGAAGATCCAATGGATCGCTGGACCGACCCACATACTAGTATGTGTCCTTCTAACTAAGTATGGTCGACTAATTTTAAGCGAAAGAACGAAAAATTCATCATAAACCGCCGCCTGGTCCACTATCAGTAATCTGGTTAATGGCTATCCTCAAAATCTACAAGTAGAAAATGAGGACCAAAACATATCCGAAGACAAGTCCTTCAAACTAATGTAACCGGACATAAAGTTTTAAGCGATTAGTGACGTTTTTTTTTTTCTTCTTTTTTTTTTTTAATAACACAAGAAAAGCATGGTTACTCGGGATTGATCATCCATTTAGTTCAATAAGGTTTTTGAAATCTGGATTTGTCAAACGCTTTAGTGTATAAATCAGCGAAATTATCAAGCGTATCCACCCTTTCAAGAATTATTAGTTTCTTCTCAGCACAATCCCATATGAAATGATGACGTATGTCAATGTGTTTAGTTTTACTATGTTTTCACGGATTGTTAGTTACTGAGATAGCAGCTGTGTTATCAATGCAAATAGGAGTAAGTAAGAAATTCAGACTATAGTCGCGCAGCTGTTGTTGTATCTAAAGAAACCTGAGAGCAGCAGTTGGATGCAGCCATGTAATTCTGGCCTCACAGGTTGAAATAGCGACTGAAGTCTGCTTCTTGCATTGCCACGACACCAATCTGCCACCAAGAAACCGTGACAACCTCCAGTTGTTGACTTCCGACTCTGATTGCACCCTCCATAAATCAGAGTCGATGTAAGCGACCAGCTCCAAGTCTCCTCCTCTCGGGTACACAACACCCAGCTTCGGCTTGCCCTTGAGATACCGCAGTATCCTCTTTGCACCTTTCAAATGAGATTCTTTTGGATTTGCCTGAAAACGTGCACAAAGACAAACAGCAAACATTATATCAGGCCCTAGATGCAGTTAAGTACATTAAAGAACATATTATCGCCCGATATTGAGTTGGGTCCACATCTGCATCACCGTCTACTTCAGCACCCAATTTGTGATTAACGCAGATTGGAGTATCATATGAAGAACTGTCCTCCATCTTGAAACGCTTGAGCACATCATGAACATACTTCGTCTGATGAATGAACATCCCGTCCTTCCTCTGATCAACCTGCAATCCTAGAAAGAAAGTTAGTTCACCCATAGCACTCATTTCAAACCTTTTCTTCATGACGGCTTCAAACTTCTGACACATGGAGACTTTTGATGCAGCAAATATTATGTCATCCACGTAGACTTGAACTAGCAGGATGTCGCTTCCATCTCTTTTGAAGAACAACGTGCTATCAATTTTCCCTCTTTCAAAACCATTCTCGAGCAAGTAATCCGATAAAGTTGCATACCAGGCACGAGGTGCCTGATGTAATCCATACAAAGCCTTGCTCAACTTGTACACGTGATCTGGATAGTCTGGGTCAGGTAAACCCGGAGGTTGCTCAACATACACAACCTCATCAACTTTCCCATTCAAAAACGCACTCTTCACATCTAGCTGAAACACCTTCATCTTTTCATGAGCAGCAAACGCCAAAAACAGTCTTATGGCTTCCAACCTAGCGACAGGAGCAAACACTTCGTTATAATCAATCCCCTCTTGTTGATTAAAACCTTTGACTACTAGCCTCGCCTTGTTTCTAATAATAATCCCCTTATCATCTCTCTTGCACTTGAACACCCATTTTGTGCCAATCGCATGCACATTCTTTTGTTTTTCAACCAAAGTCCAAACTTCCATCTTCTCGAATTGAGCCAACTCTTCTTGCATGGCCTCGACCCACGAGCTGTCCTTTAAAGCCATTTGATAATTTTTCGGTTCAATCTGGCTTATAAAGCAGGTATACAGGCATTCATCGATTATCCCTGTCTCCTTAATGCTTGTATAAACACAGGTGTGTTCATTCAAGCTGCTTCTCGTTTGTACACCTGAGGACACATCACCAATCACATTATCCAAAGGGTGATCTTTATGAATTCTCGTGGTCGGAACAGAACCGACATGCAAATTATCTTCCAAATTAGAAGAGATCTCATCAAAGGTTGTTTCATGCTGAGAGTGAAAAGGATTGATAAATTCTTCTTCAGTTAAGGCAGCAGGGGTATCGATAGTGTTTGATGAGGAAGGTTGACATTTATCAATCAGCTGTCTTTGTAATAGATTTTCTTCCTCATCAAGTATCATCTTCGTCGCAGCTCTTTCTTCTTCTTCAGAAGTCTCCAAATCCGGTACATTAAACGACTTAAAAAGCTTAACATAGTCGAAAAGCTCAACAGGTCCATTGCTAAGTTTTGGCGGTTGGTAACTTGTGATGTCAGTGTTACACACCACCTCCACCTTGCAAGTCGAAGTATTGAAGACCCGTCTGTTGGGAGTACCAACAACATAACCGACTAATATTCCTTCATCGGCTACTTCCCCAAATTTAGAATTTTTCTTCAAGATCGAACAAGGGGACCCGAATGGTTCAAGACCACTCAAGTTGGGCTTCCTTCCATGCATAAGCTCGTAGCAAGTTTTACCAAGTCTCTTAACGGTTAACACCCTATTCAGAACATAGCAGGCTGTAGCAACCGCTTCAGCCCAGAACATCACAGGAAGCTTCGAATCTGCCAGCATAGTCCTGGCTCCTTCAATTAAAGTTCGGTTCTTCCTTTCAGCCACTCCATTCTGTTGCGGAGTATACGGAGCGCTGTATTGATGTTCAATTCCTTTCTGAAGACAGAAGATCTCTATTTCAAAGTTCTTGAACTCCGTCCCATTGTCACTTCTGATGAACTTTACTGATTTACTCATGACGTTCTCAACTTTGGTAATCAAATTCTTCACCATTTGAGCCGTCTCATCTTTCGATTTCAGAAAATATACCCACGAATATCGCGAGTAGTCATCAGTGATCACCAAGCAGTAAGAAGTACCTCCTAGACTTTGTACATTCACTGGACCGAAAAGATCCATGTGAAGTAGTTCTAGAGTACTGGCAATTGAGTTGACCTTCTTGGTGAGATGGGATTTCTTATGTTGCTTTCCCTTCTTGCATGCTATACATTTGTCTTCAAAGTTAAAACTTTTCAATGGAACGCCCATCACAAACCCATTTTGACAATGTGGTTCATCTTCCGAAGATGAATGTGCCCCATCCTTCTGTGCCATAGTTCGGATTATGATTCGCTTGCTTTCGTCATTAAACATGATTCTCACAAGGCCATTTCAGTAGACCTCATATCCATCACATACGTATTTGTATCACGTGGAGCTGTCATCACTATCCACTCTTCTGGTATCTGAAAACCAGGCTTCAACACGATCGCCTCATTCTTCGTGAAGTGAACAGTATACTCCTTATCACAAATCTGCGACACACTCAGCAGATTGTGCTTCAGCTCTTCCACAAAATTCACATTCTCAAGTGTCATCTTCCCATTGGACACCGTACCTTTTCCCGTAATTCTTCCTCCACTTTCACCAGCAAAACTAACTCTCGCTCCCTGAACAGGTTTTAAGTCGTGCAACAAGTATTTGTTGCCCGTCATGTGCCGGGAACAGCCGCTATCTACAATCCAAAGACTGTGGGCAGCCCTGTTCAACTGTTCCTGCACATTAAAGCAAAGGATTAGAATCGAGGGACCCAAGACCAATTGGTCTTGGATCTATACATCCCGTACTTCTGCTTTCCGAAGTTAGCAATTGAATAATTCCTGTCAGCCCTAGTAGGAAATCTCATTGGAGATTGAGTGTGAGGCCTTCCAAACCTATGCGTATTGAAAGTATTATATCTTACGGTTTGGTGATCAGCATTGTAAAACTGAGGTTTGTTTCTTTGAAAACCTGAATTAGTTACATTTTGAAACTTTAAAGGGTTTTCATTTTTAACAGTATTAAAATTACCAGTAGACTTATGCTCAGTTTTAATAGGTCTCACGCCTCTGAATTTCGGTGTCAGAGGACAATCTGCAACAAGATGTCCTACCTTATTACACCTAAAACAATACCTATACTCCATTTTCTTTTCGAAGGTTGTTTTGGATGTCGAGGCAGTGTTACCGGCCGTTCGTCTCACATAAGGTGGGAAGTACGGGTTGAGTGGAGTACTCTTTTTAGAGGTTTTATCTTTATCTCCACCAGTGGGTAACACTACCTTCTCTTTTGTCTTACCCGATTCGGACAACTTATCCGAATCCGATGAGACTGGACTCGTAACAGAAATATTTACACTTGAAACAGGCGAGCTCGTTTCGCCACTACTAACACTTGATTCTTTACTTGTAACCTTGATAGGAACTGTCTGAGGAACTTCAAAATCAGCAGATTTCTGTACACTAGGGTTAAAAGTGTAATTGTGGTTATACGTTGGTGGAACCTCGTGATAACCAATTCCTCCTCTCTTTGTAGAGGTACCTTGATCACTAACAAGGTGATCAAGAATAGCTGAGGAATTTCTGAACTGTTCTAGTTTTCGGTTCAGTTCCACCACTTTCACCTGGTGGTCAGCAATCTGCTTTTCGCGTTCAGCAATCAGTTTAGTCTTTTCTTCTAAAACCTCATAACTAAGATCAATAACTTAAATTTTTTCAGTAAGTTTAGTTTTTAAGCTTTTAACATCCTTTTCACACGCTTTAATTTTAACTTTGTAACTGTTTTCTCTTGCTTTCGTAAAGTGGTGATCTTCTTTAAGAGTTTTAAATTCAGCATCTAAACGAACATACTGATCAGTTATAGTAGCAAGTTGCTCAGACAAATTCTCACATTTAGTACAAAAAGATTTAGAACTTACCTCGGAGATTTGATCATTGTTATCTGCCATGAAAGCTTTTTCCTTACCAGTAGCTTTCTCTTCTCCTGTAGTCTTCTCACGTTCTTCACTCTCAACCTTAGCCATATTAGCCTGTTACTAGTTTCATTCAAATGCAGGTTCCAGTTGTATTCACCTGCTTCTCTAGACAGCATGGCATTGACATCTTTAGCACTTCCAGTGTGCTGTGCAGACCGGCCCTGACCACGTTCAACTCTCTCGTTTCTGCAATCTTTGGCAAAGTGCCCGTTTTGTTGACAGTTATAGCACCTCATCTTAGACTTGTCAAATCCTGGCCTGCCTCCAACAAACTTTCTCCCCGTCTTTCGCATGAACTTCTTCACTCTCCTCACTATCATGGCCATCTGCCATTGTAAATCCATCTCCTCCAGATCATCCGCATCGATCTGGTCGTAGTCTTCATCAAGCATCGCCGGATCAACCACCTTTCCTTGAATATAATTTTCATAAGAAGCAATAAATGAAGCATAGAGGCCAAACTGCTCTTCAGCAGATTTGACGCTCATTGGCATCTTTGAGTAATTATTGCTTAAGGAACTTGAAGATCCACTAATCTTGTTTGCTGTCTGTTGAGTACCACTTGATCCACCCGCAACAAAGCAAACATCCCCAATTGAGTTTACTGACACTTGCCCCTCCTGTGAAGAATTTGCACCCGACTCACCCTTCGAGTAGTAGGCTGCAGAATCAGTCTTTGAATTTGTATTGGAGTTTACTTTCGCTCCGTACATGCCTGGATCTTGAACATGATCCATAGATGTTTCTTTCCTTACCATATTAAGCTCAAAAGTTCTGAGCTTGTTCACAGCGGTTTCAAGATCGTAAGTAGGAAAGTCCTTGTCTTCCCTCATCAGCACTGTATACATCTCCCATTTTGGTGGGAGAGCATCGAGAAGTTTTTCCACAATCTCTTCTTCTCGGTAGGAAATGGAGTAGTTACTCAATTCAGTCATTAGATGATAATATCGCGTGATAATATCATCAAGAGATTCGTTCTTTAAGTACTTAAAGACTGAAAATTGAGTTTTAAGCAGCTTTATCTTTGAGGCCTGAATGCCTACATTTCCTTCGAATCTGCTCTCAAGAGCTTCCCAAAGCTCTCTCGCTGATGTATACTTTCTGAATGTATGTAGGATCTCCTGTGGAAGAGCCATTGTGATTGCAGCATGAGCCTTGCTTTCGGCTTCATACATCTTCTTCTCCTCTTCTTCCATTTTACTATATTTCTTGATTTGGTCTCGACCCTCATACTCCATGATCGGTGGAATATATCCATCTTGGATGCATACCCACATCTTCGCATCCTGGTACTTAACATACTGTATGAACCGATCCTTCCACGCAACAAAGTCGGTTCCCTTTAGCAGCCTTGGGGCCTTTGTAGCTGACCCCGCTTCAACTTCCATCTTGACAAGCTTTGAAATGTTGATTGACGACATCCTTCTTGAAGACTAAGAAACCCGAAAAATTCTGAAAAGGGCGAAGTTAGAAAAATTTCTTCGAAACAGTACTGTAGGCGAAGTTAAGTATAACTTCGCTTAAGTAATAACTTCGCTGGATCCTTCGTAAATTCGCGTAACTGGGCAAAGTTGAGAATAACTTCGCTTAGGATAAGCGAACTTAGAAAGTAAGCGAACTTGAAGAGAACTTCGCTGAACAAGGCGAACTTGAGAAGAACTTCGCTGAGTTAGGCGAAGTTGAGGAGGTAGGCGAAGTTGTGAATAACTTCGCTTCTCCTTATATCTTCGCTGAAACCCTACGAATCCTGACGGCAACTTCGCCTGATGAACAGCAACTTCGCCTGACGAACTTGAACTTTCTGCAGATCTGAAAAACGGATTTTAACGACTGACGGTTTGAAGGCTTAAACACACTGGTAGGAAGCTAGAATGAGCAAAAACACCACAAACTCGTCCCGGTAATACCCGAAATGAAACGAATTCTACACCCGCGTGAATATCCCGAACCTCACAATCGAGCAAATGCTCTGATACCAATTGTAGGTTCCCTGGACGGATCACACGAGATATCCTGATATACACAGGTGCGGAATCCCTGTGTAGATCGTTACGGACGTGGAAGATTAGCTCACGAACACACGTACACACAATACGAACAACCACACGTTATATTGATAATTCAAACCGAGATGCTTACAGACTCACGTCAATAGACTCACACGTAACTGAACTCACTAACAACTGATTAAACAATTAACTTTAAACAGCCTGTAAACTATCAATATAAATACATGACAACTTCGCCTCAGGCGAAGTTGTCAATAACTTCGCTCGTTGAACAAGTTCGCCTAGGCGAACTTGTCAACAACTTCGCTTGGTTAACAAGTTCGCTTAGGCGAACTTGTCAACAACTTCGCTTCTAAACAAACAATTACATAAACAATATTACAGACTCGATTACAGACTTTATACATATGAACTACTGACATCTATGCACCAACATAAATTTAATGCTTAGTTGTGAGAGCATCGTTAGACACACATCAGGGCCTCTTTGTCTTGGACTTGGATTTTTAACTGGACTTAAATCATTAATTGGACTTAATTAATTTGGATTTGAATTAACATGGCCCAGTTAACTAATAGTAGCAGCTCCATCAACTTGTCACTTCACCAAGAACTTGATTCCATTATGGGCACTGCCACTCATATACCCCGTTTATTGTCCCATGAGGGGTTAAGTGAAAGACTCAAAGATTTGGAAAAGCATTGTGAAGGGACCTCAAAGGATCGCCTATCAAAGGGAGGGTTTAAACGAGGTTCTTGTGAAACCGGTTGCTAATTATGATGATGATGATTTTGCTAAAGTTGAAGAAGATGAGAAAGCTATTTCCACTCTAACCATGGCACTCTCACCTGAGATTGCTCTTAAGTTTAGAGAACTTCAATCTGCTAAGAAAAATTGTGTTGCACTGATAGAGGTTTATGAAGGAAATGAGGATATGAAGAGAAGTCGCAAAGATCTGTTGCAACAAAAGTTTAATATGTTTAATCATATCTTGGGAGAGACATTGGAATCCCAACTTCAAAGGTTTATATCTCTCGTAACTGAAATGAGAATTGCAGGAATTTTTCTGCAAACCTCAAAAATTAACAACAAGTTTGTGAACTCTCTGCCGAAAAATTGGGACATGAATGTTGCGGTTATAAAAAAGACCAAGGATCTTAACAGAATGAGCATGACGGAAATGATAGCCACAATCTAAGCCTGTGATATGGATGATAAACAGCGGGCAATAAATCACGCTAGTTCTTACAGTGCTGCGGGATATAATGTTGCTTCTAACAGTGCTTTTATGTCTCAATATAGCTTCTCACTGTTCAAGTCTACTCAACAACCACCACAGGGAAACTTCCAGATTCTTTCATCCACTCTAGGTCAATCGTCATCATCCAATTTCCCCAATCCAGCTCTAGCATTTTTCACCAAATCAATCAGTCCACAAATCAGTCTACAAATTATTTCGGTAAAACCACTCCCAGTCAGAACTTCAGCCAGATTCTCACAATACCAAAAGAGACTCAAGAGAATATAGCTCTAATGGCGGGTTTTATGAATTGTTACCATGCCTTTTTGGCCGGAGATCTGGTTCAACCCGTGGTTGCTGCTGAACTGGATCAGATTCATCGTGATGATGTTGAAGAAGTGGATATCTCGTGGCAAATTGCAATGGTAGTCTTCCGTGCCAAAAAGTTTACTAAAAAGACGGGTAGAAATAATTGGAACATGCCTAATAACCAAAAGGTGGGTTTCAACAAAGAGACTCTGAGGTGATACAATTGTCATGAGCCGGGTCATTTTGCTCGTGAATGTACTAACCCAGCTAAAGATGGAAACACAGAAAGGGCATTGGTTCCAGTTGGTAATACTCGGGGTGAGGCTGGAGGTAGTTCGGGTAATGGTGAAAGATGTATGGTTGCTCAAACATTCTCATGGGAGGGTCAGATGGCTGCGCTTAACATTGTAAATCAAACTGCAAATTTTGCAACTGTTGAAGACTCTGAAGAAGAAAACACTGCTAAGGAGAAAGTTAAAGAACTTCAGTTTGCATACATGGCGTTCACTTCTCCGGACTCATCTGAGGTACGTTTTCAACCATATTCTTTAAACTGTGGTGAGAAAATCAAAATTTATATGCTTCATAATGACAGCTTAGTAGAGATATGGAGAAAATAAAATCAGAGAATTTTAAACTTAAGAAAAATGAAAAAGGTTTTTTTGATAAAATAGAATCTGTGAACAAGGATATTAAAAAACTTAAGTCTGATTTTAGCATAAAAAGTTGTCACCATCTTGATGTGAAACAAGAAATCGCTGAGTTAACTGCTAAACTGGAAGCCTTAAAGTTAGAAATTTTAAATCTAACTAGCAAGTTTGAAAATGCTGAATTTAATTTTAAAAAATTTGATGGCTCTAGTAAGGTTGTCAACTCAATGATTGAAAATCAACTGTGGTGGAAAGAGAATGAAGGTGAGGGAATAGGATTCAGTCAAATTCCCCCTCCTTATAATCACAATTATGTTCCTACTCCTATCACCAAAGAACAGGAAAGATAAAGGATATGAAGTATGGTAAACAAGACAAAGGTGATGGAACCTGCTCTGCTGATGCTGGTTCGTCTACTTTAAATATGAATGATTCTAATGTTTCTACTTCATGTGCAGAAAGAGTAATTGTGAAGGAATGGACTGATGAGGATGACGACCCGTGTTTTAATTATGATAATTATACTGTTTCTGATGTTTCTTTAAACCTTCCGGCTTTGAATTCTATTATTCCTACTGTTTGTGTGGGCTCTGTTTTCAAGAGCAAGGATTCTTGTGTAGTTGATTCGGTTGAAACTTTGATCTATACTAATGTGGTTTCTAATAAAATAAAAAAACAAAAATTTCAAAAACATCAAACAAAAAATATGTTGCACCTAAATTTGTCAAAGTGGGATGCTCTAATGACAAACAAGGTGATAAGTTAAAAAGGAAGAACATAAGTTCTCTTAAACTGAAGCAGACTGGTCCACAAAACCAGTCCAGACACGGAGTTGCCAACAATGACTTCTTCATAAAACGTCAAACCTGTTTTAATTGTGGCACTCCTGGTCATATTGCCAGAAATTATCCACATCGTACGTATGTTCCTTACCACAGATTTTATCATATGAATATGCCATACATGCCCCATAATTAGTACATGCTAGGATTCAGGCATTATCAAGTTAGTTCCTTTGACGATGATTGGAATCGAAACAAATATGGCAGGTTTATTCCTCATCAGACAAAATCTACCATGTCAAACAGAAAAGTCAGAAATGGTGTTCCAAGTTCAAGTTCTCACATAAACACCAAGGCTAGACCAAAACAGGAAAAGAAGACTGATTCTTCTCCATCTACATCTAAAACACCGGAGATTATGACAACCATTTGTACATATAATTCCAAATATTACAGACATAAATGGTTGCCTAAATCTCCGACAAAAGTGTCAACTCATTCCATTTTTGATGACCAAACGGATATGTCATGGCAATCTGTGACAACCGTAGATGAGTCAGGGTCACCCAGTGTAAGTATGGACTGGGTACCAAAAACTAACTAATCCCTTGCTTTGTGCAGGGACAGCTATGGAGGAATATCATCAGACCTTGGTATGTTGATAGTGTCTGTTCCAGGCACATGACAGGGGACATTACCCATCTTCATGACATTCAAACATTCAACGGTGGGTACGTGTCTTTTGTGGGAAGAGAGAAAGGAATGATCACTCAAAAGGGTACTGTAAGTAATGGTGTTTTAAAATTTGAAAATGTTGACTTTTTTCCAGAATTGAAGCATAGTCTTTTGAGCGTGTCACAAATTTGTGACAAAGATCTTTCAACTAATTTTACTAAAAAGGAGTGCCTAATTCTAAAACCTGATATAATCATACCAGAAGACTGGATTCTTGTTTGATCACAACGAAAAGATAATGCTTATGTGATCGACATGAACAAAAATGATCCTGACAAAATAACATTCTTGTTTTCAAAAGTGTCAGAACATAATGCGATGCTTTGGCATCGTTGGCTTGGTCATGCTAATACAAAAAATTTGAATCGTCTTGCTAAAAACAATTTAGTGCGTGGTTTACCAATCAATGATTTTGATTTTGTGACTGTTGAAAAATGTGTGGCTTGTGCTTTGGGCAAACATCATCGAAAAACTCACAAGCCAAAAATGATTAATAACATCTCATCTGTTTTTCAACTACTTCATATGGACCTTTTCGGGCCAGTTCATGTTTGGAGTTTGTCTCGTAGCTCTTATTGTCTCATTATTACTGATGATTACTCACGTTTTACATGGGTATTTATCTTGTCAAATAAGAGTGAAACTGCAGATCTTATCAAGAAGTTCATTGTGCTCATGGAAAATCAAGTGAATCTAAAGCTGAAGGGAACCCGTTGTGACAATGGAACTGAGTTCAAGAATGAGACTTTGAATCATTTCTGCTCAGAAAATGGGGTGCTTCGTTAGTACAGCGCCCCACAAACTCCTCAACAACCACGTTTGTTTTTGGTTCATTTGTGGTTTGAGCTTAGTTTGTTTTTAGTTTTTTTTTTGTTTGGGCTTGGGTTTCAGGTTGCAATGTAAGCCGAGAACACACTTGTGTTCTCGGTGGGCTTTTGGTTGTTTGAGCCGGACTAGTTGGGTGGTATTTCTATATATAGATATGTTATGTTTAGGGTTAAACGTTGTTCATTCCTAGGAATTTGATCAAGTATTGTAAGTTCTTAATCACCCGACGTATTCAATAATGTACGTGTGTTTTGAAGCGATTCCGTGTTACTCTTATGGTTATATCGTGTTCTTGAATCACCAAGTATAGGTATTCCGCACCTATACTTGTATATTGATATCATAATTGCCGTGATCCAGATTCGGGACTTACAATTTGTTTTAAGTTAAGTGTTTTGAGTGTAAAGAATGTTAAGGTATTGCATCTTACTCTGACTGGTAAGAATCGTAAGGTAAAGTTCATCGGCACACGGGTTTCGATGCATTATATAATTCTTTTAATTTTAAAATGAAAAAGGTTTTAATTAATTAGTGTTCATTCGGTATTAATCTGGATAACGAATGAGGGTCTTTAAATATATTTGTTTGGATAAAGAATTAACCCATTCGTTACCTTAATTCGCTTCCGTTACACTGATAACGAATGACCTTATTCGTCATATGTTTTGATAACGAATGAAGAACGGACTTACATTAAATCGTCACGATATTTAAGGTATCACTTAATCGTTAACGGAGTTTACGAATGAGGTAACAAATTAGACCATTCGTTAATACAAAATTAACGAATAAGCTGATTCGTTGTCATGGAATGTGTGCAATTTTTGTCATATATAATGAACAGGGATGGAACGAATTGTCTCATTCGTTCACACTGTTATTTGTGCATCCCTAACAAACCTCTGGCCATTCTTTCTAGAAATTTCTAACATTCTAAACCCTTGTTTTAACCATCATTTTAGAATCAGCAGGTAATTGCGATCAAAACGTGATAAGAATCGTCAAAATCCATTGATGTTTCAGGGGCTACTTAGTTGATTATGTCTTCGGTTTTAACTCATGAACATAACCCTAATTATGTAACTTTTTACCAAAATGGTTGTAATAAATCAATTATCGAGGTTATTGCGAGTCGATACATGTCTAATATTGGATAATACAACATCTTACATGTTCTAATTGAATATGACAGTGCATGTTGACTATCTGAAGTTCATACTCAATTTTGACTTTGACTGGTTATAGTCATAAGATGATAATTATAGGAGACCATTCATTATAGTTAATGAATGGACACCCATTCATGTTCAAAATACATTCGTTAGGTTCAAAATAACAATTCAACTCTTTCATCTGTAATGATTACGAATGAACTTATATTTGTCATGGTTAATTCGTTATACATTCTTGATTGATTCGTTAATATACATTCGCTTTAGTTATTTATAACGAATCAAGCCATTCAATATAGCGAATAACCTCATTCGTTATAACTAACGAGCCAAGATAAATAACGAATGACACTTTAATTTAATTTTCAAAAATTAAAATTGTTAAATAATTTAATTTTTAATGTTCATTTTTTTCTAATTTTTGGGTTTATGTATTTTCAGATATGGCAGATGAAAATGTTCAAGATGCTCCAGTAGCTTATCAGAAACAAGTTCAGCAACAACAAGAACCTGAGATCCCGATGTTGCCTTTTGACAAAAAGCACAACGTTCAAGAGAATTTCGCTGACTAGGACTTGTTTCGAGATATGTCTTATCTTGACTCATATCATTATCATTTCCCATCATTTCCTCCTATATTCTTAACTATCTACTCAACCACATTTTCAACATTTATCTCATCATTATTCACATTCACATCATTTACCTCAGCCTCACTTACCTCATTCTCATTCACATTAACATCATAATCAACATTCATATCCACAACAACAACCTCATCTTCTCTATCATCCTACTCATTGTTGTCATATAGATCACATCGGTAATAGGTAGATTATTCCCCTGTTTTGGTGCATCTTAGGTCTTCTCAACCTCAGCTAGCAGGGTTTGTTCTTCTCTTTTAATTTTTGATTCTCAGTTTTTAGATCACAATTCTCCATAATTAGATCAATGTTTCTTTTCAGCAGGTAATGGGATGAAACTTGGGAAATTGGATCAGAGTAAGAAGATTCAGAAGATTGTGTTGGTATAGTTTTATGGAGTGGGCTTTGAATAATTGGTTCACTTGAGCAAGGTAATGGGTTGAATGTTTGGATTAAAGGTGTTTGGCTATGGGTAGGTGGGGATGAAGATATGTCTTGTTGGTCATGGTTTAAGGAGTTTGTTTATGAATGGTATGGTGTGTTGGGATGATTTATTAGATGGTATGGGATCAGTTCTGGAATATAAGGTTCTGGGTTTCAGTTTAGATTTGGGTTTCAGATTGGGTTTGGGTTAGGTTTTGGGTTTCAATATGGGTTTGGGTTTAGGATTCAGATTGGGTTTGGGGCAGGGTCTGGGTTTCAGTTTGGTTTTGGGTTTAGGTTTGGGTTAGTGGGGAAGATTGTGGTAATGGTATAAATGGTTCAAAGGTTTGGGATTGGTGAGGTGGTGAAGGGATATAGGGTTCATGGAATTGGTTTGGTGGAGGTGATTTGGTTGGTGGTGAAACAAGTGGTGTAGAAATAACATCATCAACATTCATGTAACATTATTTCCAGCATGTACATTGTCCCCCTCAACATGTACCACATTTTCTTCCACAAGATCATCGCCTCCTTCAACATTCTCACCTCCTTCTACAACATCTCCTCCATCATTATCACCATCATCATCAGACTCACTATAATCCTCCTCATCTTCATCACTTTCTTCCTCATCACTGCTCACCAAGGTGAAACATGAACCTCCATGATCTCCATATTATTGTCAACCAACCACGGAAGGTTATCAAACTCCACTTCCGGTTTAAATTGGCTTGTAGGACCCAATCTATTGATTCTTTTGAACACATTGGGGTCCTGTAATACATGAATTATACCACTTGTTGGAAGGTCAGGATATGAAATATTGCAAAAGATTTTTAGGAAATGGGGATACATCAAAAATATATCCTTTTCAGCGTTCCTCAAGTTTGTGACCAACCCTACAAATTTCATTCGAGAAAGGTTAAACGGTCGGTCATAAACTGCAGCCACAGTTGATGTTGAAATTTCTCTACTTATGAGATTCTATGTACCCCTTCTTGGTGTCAAACTCTGGATTATATGATGAATGAGGAATCTGTAAAGCACCGGAAACAATCCCTTTTGGAATTGACCCTCATCATGATGTATAAATGTTGTTCCTCTACAGTCTGTTAGGCATGAAGATTATGATGTGAGTGAACCTCATATTGAAGCCTTGAATGATTTATCAAACACGGAAGATGATGAGGAGGGTGAAGAAATGAAAGATAAAGAGGATGAACACGCTTATCCTAAAATAAATTTAACTGACGTTTATATTGTGAATATAAAGGCTAGACTTGATAAACTGAAAAGAGAATATCTAAGGATAATTAATCTGATGGCCCAAGGTTTCAAATTTGAAGAACTAGAAGAGATGTCTGAAGAAAACCTTGAGTTATTATTTGAAAGAAAGAGGAAGGAGTTGAGAAAGATCAGTGACAAAAAGAAAATACTTACAAAACAATACCTGACTTATCTCAAAACTCACAAATACACTAAGAAAAAATTAAGCTGCATGAGCTTTGTTATTTAGAAAATTTGTACAAAGCTGTACAAGTAAAGGTAGAAGAGAAAGAGAAGAGGAGAAGAGAGAGAAGGACCGTTGATCAATTAAAAGAACAAATCAAATATATAGCAGGTATGGTGGTAAATGTGGATTCCTCTTAGAACATGGCTATGATAAGGAGATAGTGGATTCTATGACCAGAAAAGAGGTTTAAGAAAAAACTTAAAAGAATCTCAAAAAAGTTCAATATTGAAGCTGATGCTGCTGCTGAGCAGATGAAACAGAGAAGGATAAGGGAGATGAAACAGGAAAAGAAGGACAAGGTCAGATAGGAAAAGGAAGATAGGGCCAAGGGTTGGTTGGCAGAAGAGAAAAGAAAAGAATTTTCAAAAGAAAAAAAGACTCTTCTAGAAAGATTGATGGAAGCAAGGGGGAAGGTGATGAAGTGAGAAGTATGACTGCCTGATTAAAAGAAGAATCTATATGAGTCAAAACAAGATTAATACATGAAGGAGTTAAAGGATCAATCAAAAACTGATATACCAACTCAAACTCCTTCCCTGTTGATTGAAGTGAAGAAAGAGCCCTTTGAAGTTGATTTGAAAACAAACCTTATGCCATGGGAGGACAAGGAGAAAATCAGTACTCTCAGGCAGGCTATGTTGAAGAAATGAATGCCTGCAGGAGAATTTAACAATCTGGGAAAGTCTCAATTGAAAGATATGTTTTATAAAGAGAAGGTTTACAGGGATCAAGTTGAAGAGGAGCACACAAGATTGATGTCTCTGCAATCTAGTCTAAGTAGGCAAACTTACAAAGATCAACATCACATGCCGAACAGCATATGGACAAGGAAACAATGGAAATGATAAAAATATTGTCCAAAGAAGTAGCTGATTATCTTAAACTTATTATGATGAAAAAGGAAGATATTTTGAAAATTTATGAAGCAAAAGGGAATGTGAGAAGACCCCGAACACAAAGATAATATACATCAAGGGCTTCCACAGTAAGTGTCCCAATTCCAACCACCAAGTTAAGGAAACAAAGAGAACAAAGGCCGCCTTCTAGTGTGGACCTACCAAAGAATCTATATTTAGATTCAAGGACCAAAACTCTTAAAGTAATTATGTCAAGTGGTGAATTGAGAACAATAGTGTCTAGATATGACCTCCGAGATTTCAACAGGGAACAAATGGAAGAGTTGGATAGTCTTCGTCTCTGATTACTAATAGAGAAACAAATTTGCAGGACAATAGTGGAATGGCCTTTCCTCTACTTAACAAGAAGAGAAAGCTAGAATACTCTGAAGCTGAGAAAATCAAAAGGCAGAGGAGAATGAGTGATATAAGGATGACTGAGCTAACCTATGGAAAGTCCAGGAAGGTCTCTAATCCTCTTGCCACAATGAAAGAGTGTATTAGTATGAGACAACAGATGTCCAGGCCGAACTACGAAGTGCAAATAAATGGAAGAATTTCTCAATTCATTATGAAAGGAAAACTCAATCTTTCATCTTGAGAAATTCTTAAGGTGTGGCATTGAGAATTATAGAGCATGATATTGATCTAGAGTATCTTCATGTGGATGATCTTAATGATATAGTGATGTGGAATCTCACTGCCCAACATCCATTCAACAGGGAGATATCAATTTTCCAACAAAATGCCGCTGTTGATAAACTTGAAAGAAAATCTGAAGCAAGGAGATCAAGGAGATAAAGCCTTTTTATTTTTGTTTATGTAATTTTGATATGTAATGTCCTAGTGACAACATTTGAATATGTAATTTTTCTTTAAGTAATGTAATTTATTTCTTTTAGAATTTGACGTGTATATTTTAAAAGTTTAAGTAACCTACATGTGTTTTGGTGCACCTAAGTTTGTTCCAATCTAGGGGGAGATTGTTGGGATCAAGATTTGACAAAGGAAGATTGGAATCTTCTCAACCTCCTCAAAGAAATGGCTAAGAATGGAATACGAGCAAACTTCGCACTTCGAGCAAACCTAGAACTTATTCAACCAAGTTATTTTACTTTCGAGCAAACTTATCTTCTAGAATTCTTCTAAGTGTTAGTTCAAGCAAACTACACTTCATCAAGCAAGGTTGTTCTTCAGTCGAGCATGGTTTGTTTCAGAGCAAAACCTTGACTTAACCAAGCTGAAACCAAGTAATTTGGTGGATTAAACAAAGTTCGATAAACAGTGATCTCAATAACACTTGAAGGAAGTTATAATGGAATTACTCTAAGGAATTCCACCAGCAAGGTTCAACCTCGAGCAAGATATAGTGTCACCAGCACACTTAGTTTGTTTAAATAAGTCAAAGAGAAAAGGTTGAAGAGATCAATGAAGAACATGTTTGCTCGTAGGATATTATCTAGCAAAGTTTGATATTATCATGAAGATTGAAGTATGCTTGAAGAATACCTTCTAACAAAAATATTCTAAGTAAAGCTTGCTCGGAGAACTGTTCCAAGCACACTTATGGTTACATGGTCTGCTCGAAAAGGATGAAAGTTTATTCGAAGATCTTTTACACTTGTAATATTTTTGAATACGTTTGAATATGTATTGAATCAATCATTAGGGTTTCTTGAATGTGTCAGGTGCGCCTATTTAAGGAATGTTTTGGTCAAATTTATAGAGGTAAGGACACCTGAGCGAATATTGGGTGATTTGATGGCTGACAACTTTCTTTTAAACATAATTTTGTACGGAAAGCAGCCTCACACCTAGCATTCCACCTAGAAACACTAATAGATCTTCATTGTATTCTTTGTGTGTTTATTATATTTGTGTTTGTCTAGCAACACTTTGAATATCATTGATTCCACCTTTGATGTTCATTGGGTTTTTCACACTAGCATCCTTTGAAATCACTTGTCAACACTCTGTCGTTGGTTACTTGATTGATTTAGTGAAAGATCGATCCTGACAATGCCAACAATGCTTGCTGAAACATTAAAGGTTGCCCAATCTAGGATACAAGTGCAAGCAACATGAAAGAAAATGAGATACGCCTGCAAGAATGAGTTAAAACATGTAGTATGACTACTATATTTAACCCCATAAGGGAACTTGCTGAGCGACGAAGCAAATGTTAAGAAAGTAGAGATGATCGAGTGATTATCAAGGTATTCTAGTTGAAAGATGTGCAAAAGGATGAGGCTATGTAGTGTAGGGAATATTAAATGAGAACACTAGGAAGAATGTAGACGCTTACTTGAGACTTTTATGGAAAGACCACTAGCGATATTCAGTTAAAATTATGAGAATGGTTAAGAATTGTAAGATAGAACTAGAGGGACGTGAGTTCCCTTCTACTATTTATGTTATGATCTTAGCAGGGTTCGATGTAGTTTGGGAATCGATTGACTGTCTGAGTTTGAAGCTCAGAGATGTGTAAAAGTAAGACAATAAGATTAAGATACTTTGAAGGTGGTATAGTGACATTGTATGGTGATAAAGAAAGTTCAGGGCATAACGTCATTTCGATGATAAAAGCCAAAGGTGTGTTAAGGAGAAGGTATAATGCCTACCTAGCTTATACTGTCAAAGCTATGGCCGAGACGAAGGAAATGAAAGATGTTCCTGTAGTGCGTGACTATCCAGAAGTGTTCCCAGAGTACCTTCCGGAGTTACCACCGAAACGACAGGTAGAATTCGAGATAGAATTAAAACTATGAGCTCAACCCATCGCAAAAGAATCTTGCCGTCTGGCATCGTCCAAGGTGAAAGCTTTAATATCCCAATTGCAAGAACTCCTAGAAAAAGACGATATAATACCGAATGTTTCCACACGGGGTGTACCGGTAATCTTCGTGTAGAAGAAAGATGGAAGTATTTGAAAGTGTATAGATTACCACGAGTTGCATAATCTTACACTAAAGAACAAATATTCGTTTCCACGAATTGATGAGTTGTTTGATCAGTTCAGGGCTTAACGTCATTTCAATGATAAAAGCCAAAGGTTTGTTAAGGAGAGGGTGTACTGCCTACCTAGCTTATCTTGTCAAAGCTATGGTCGAGACAAAGGAATTGTAAGATGTTCCTGTAGTGTGTGACTATCCAGAAGTGTTCCCGGAGGACCTTCCGGGGTTACTACCGAAACGAGAGATAGAATTCGAGATAGAATTAATACTAGGAACACAACCCGTTTCAAAAGAACCTTACCGTCTAGCACCGTCCGAGGTGAAAGCGTTAATGTCCCAATTGCAATAACTCCTCGAAAAAGGTGTTAAAATACCGAGTGTTTCAACACGGGGTGTACCGGTGATCTTTGTGAAGAAGAAAGATGGAAGTATTTGAATGTGTATAGATTACCGCGAGTTGCATAAGCCTACACTAAAGAACAAATATCCATTTCCACGGATTCCCGAGTTGTTGGATTAGTTAAAAGTTTCTAGTTAAGTCTCCCGAATAGATTTCTGATCTGGTGCTCATCAGTTGAAAGTGAAAGAGGCAGATATTCCTAAGACAACATGTTGGACGCGATATGGACATTATGAGTTTCTCATGATGTTGTTTGGGTTGACGAATGCTTCTGCAACATATATGGTTAGGATGAATAGTGTATGTCGTCCGATGTTTGACAAATCTGTCATTGCCTTTATTAACAATAATTTTGATATATTCAAAGAATAATTCCGACCATGCTGAACACTTGAGAGATGTGTTGGAGATGTTGAAGAAAGAGAAAAATTATGCTATGTTTTCAAAGTGTACCATCTATTCAGATCATCAGAGTTCAAAGCATTTCTTCAAGCAAAAAGACCTGAATATGAGGAAGAGAATATGATCAGGGCTGATGAAGGGTTATTTTTGTGAAGTCGAGTATTATCTGGTGAGGCTAATATGGTCGTTGGCGAACTAAGTCGTGAAGCTGAAGAAGTTATCGTGACAATTAAGTCGTATAAAGTAGTTAGCATTTCGGATTTCCGGAGCAAGATCCACGAGACGCAATCAGAAGTTTTAAAGGATGAGAGATAGATGAAAAAGGGTTGAATTTTCGGTTTACATCGAGATTGGGAAGACAATACTTACAATGTGAAAATTAGTTTTGTTCTCATGAGGATCCCAGGTCATGGAGAACTTTGAGGCCAAATCCAAGATGAAGCTCATAAATCTTGATACTAGGTTTACATCGATTCTTCGAAAGGAAAGAGGTTGGTTACAGTGAAGGCATATACAAATGAAAGTGAAATCCTTAAGTAGAAGTCAGTGAATATGAGTTCATGGTATGTGATAACTATGGGAGGATAGGAAACTTTGCCAACACGGATAACAACACAAGTGTTACGAATGTGGAGCTGACAAACACACTGCAATTATGTCAGAAACCAAGTAAAAAATATGGAAAGACATGCAAGGAAGGCATAGATATGGTTTGGACTTATGTTCGTTTAAATATAGTCTTAACGCGAATGATTGGTGTTGTGAATGATTGTCATGTGATCATGAGAGGGAAGCCATCTAGAACGGTAATAATAGAATGTATTATAAATGTCCATATAGTGGTCAATACATGCTCGGAAAGAGAGTTGGTTGGTATAAGTAGTTATGATATAGAGTAGCATGACAACGATGGATTTATAGGACAAGACGAGACTTGTTTAGTCAATAAAAGGAAGATGCGCCAACATGAACTTCTTGATCAAGCTACCTTGAACAGCTACAGCTCATGAACCCTTTGTGTTTATAAAGATGAGTTCATGAACCCTGTGAATATGAGCTCATGGTATGTGGTAACTGTGGGAGGATAGGATACTTTGCCAACGCGGATAACAACACAAGTGTTACGAATGTGGAGCCGACAATCACACTGCAATTATATCAGAAACCAAGTTAAAAATATGGAAATACATGCAAGGAAGGCATAGAGATGGTTTGGACTTATGTTCGTTTAAATATAGACTTAACGTGAATGATTGGTGTTGTGAATGATTGTCATGTGATCATGAGAGGGAAGCCATCTAGAACGGTAATAATAGAATGTATTATAAATGTCCATATAGTGGTCAATACATGCTCGGAAAGAAAGTTGGTTGGTATAAGTAGTTATGATATAGAGTAGCATGACAACGATGGATTTATAGGACAAGACGAGAGTTGTTTAGTCTAAAAGGAAGATGTGCCAACATGAACTTCTTGATCAAGCTACCTTGAACAGCTACAACTCATGAACCCTGTGTGTTTATAAAGAGCTAAAAATGATATAATGATAAATGTTGATTTAAGGAGTTCTCTGTCAAGTTGCGTAACAATTGTGCTTAAGCATTACAAGAAGTGTTCTATCTTAAGGAATAAGCAAAGGGATTTTAAGAAGTAACCATAAGGAGAAACTGGAAAGGCTTCCTTTTGTGGGATTAATATGTTTTTGAACATATTGCAAATCAGTAAATTTGCTAAAAGTTGTAATTGGTCATTTAGTGCTAAGTGTTGTGATTGTGATAGTAAATGCAAAGTTTCTATTTGAAGGTCAAGAATAAAATTCATGACTAAAGAATTGATCGGGACTAGCTAAGTCTAAATAAGGGAGTGCATCATCGAGGACTTCATGGACCAGCTACCATGGAAAGCTAGAACATACGAGCATCGTTCGATGATGGTGAGATTAGGAATATTTGATATTTTACCATGGAAAGCTAGAACAAAAATCTTTTTAAATATTTTTTTATTTGTTAGGTTCACAAAAGTTCTTTGGTTATCTTATATTTCAATTCTCGTTCATCAAGATCAATCTTGTCACAATCTCATTCAAAAATCAATCTCAACTTCAAGATTTTGGTTTTCTATTAATTTTTAAGATTTTTAAAAATTTCACAATTTTCATTAATCAAACTCGAAAGTTCACCTCAGTTTCTTTATTAGAAATATTTTATATAATGATGATCTTCAAGATTTACATTTATAATTAATTAAAACTTTTATTTTCTCACAAAGTTATATTTGTAAAATGTTTTTGTACTCACATTTGTAAAATTTTTTTGTACTCACACGATGGGACGAATTATGTGACCATCTGACGATCTAAGTAATGATGGATGCATACATAATTATCCAAGTTCTCGCATGGAAATCATAATATGTACAATTGTGAGTCATAATCTAGAACCGAAAGTTATTTTAAGTAACAATACAAATATAGAGATGATAAGGACATGGTGGATACGCCGCTAGTACATCCAATATATAAGTGCCATTATCGGATTTTAATTTGGAGCGTTGCTTCAACTACTCGAAGTTCCATGTGATAATTAAATTATAACTTTTTTTTTAAATTTATTACTTAAAATTTAATTATATTTGTTTGTTTTAGTTTTCCTTAATTTCATGACGAAATTCCCAAAAGTAAAGAAGACTGTAACATCTCGGGTATTTCATATTTGGATTCGTTTATGTTTAACCCTACTCGGAATGTAATTCGAATCTTTCGAATTATTTAAGTTTTGTATTAGTTAGTATTTAACTTGGTTAAAATTAATTTATATTCTCATAACTTTCAAACCAGTCGAACAATGTTTAGAAACTATTAAAGTCAAACAATTTTTTAAAACTAGTCAAAGATTCGAATCTTTTCAACCTCCTCTAGTAAGATGCTAAGTATGGAATTCGAGCAAAACAGGCACTTCGAGCAAGCTTTACACTTATTCAAGCAAGATTTCTTATTTGATTAAGGTTATCTTCAAGATTTTTTCTAATTTTAAAGTTTGAGTAAACTACACTTCATCAAGCAAAGTTGTTCTTCATTCGAGCAAGGTTTGCATTAGAGCACACTTTTGATTTATCCAAGCTTAATGTGACAATCGTCAATTTCAGGTTAACTCCGTTAACTCAACTCCGTCAATTCAAACTTAAGATCACTGAATCTATAACGCACACCTCATTACATTTAAACTAGGGTTTAAATGACGCTTAACACTTACTACATGTGTAGTCTTTCGGGAATTGCACCCAAACGTAAACGAGTTGACGCAAACGATTGGTGAATAAACGAAAAACGTCAAAACAATAATTATGTGATAATAAGGTGTTAGACTTATGTGTTATGTGATAATATTGGTTAAAACACTAACTCAAGATGTAAACAAGTTAGTTTAAGCTAGATAAGTAATACTTAGAAGTGGAGGGGCCAAGGTGTAACATATTATTATTTATAATATGTTAACCCTAACTCTTTCCCCCTCCCCACACAATCCGATCGCCCCCCCCCACTGGCTCCCTTGGATGCCGTCGACATACACACACATACATACAATCAATTTCAAGCTTTTGATTGAAGATTAAGGTGCTAGGAAGGTATAAACGACTATCCTATGCATCCTTTATACTTAATATTGACTTTTATTGGGTTAATTACAAACCCTAGATTCCGATTTTTTCATGTTATTGTGTTCATATGAGTTTGTTTGATTTGATTATGTATTGATGATGAATTGATAACTAGAATTGATATTGCTACATGTTAATTATTGTGTCTTTGATTTGAGTTCAAACAAAAACCCTAATCATGTATGTAATGTGTAATTGATGTGCATGGATAGTGATTATGGAGTCTAGAGTGTTATATGAATGAATTATGGTTCATAGATAGTTAATATGTTGAGTTTGGATGCAAACAGTTTCTGGACAGATTGTGTTATTGATGTTTAATTGACTGTAACGGCATGTAAAGGTGAAAATTGGTTGAGATTATTGATACTATTGTAAACTAGGTTGAGTCTAGTTTCTAAATAATATAAATTTGCAATTTTTGGACGTGTAAAAGTTAACTTTTATGATTTTACAAAAACGTTGTGCAAAGCTGAGTTGTTAGACCTGCTGTTAGGTTGTTTTGTAAATATTATATCTCATGAACTACGAGACCAATTGGGTTGGTTCCACTTCTGGAAGTTGAAGTATTGAGTTAAGAACCTAACCCAAGTGGTCTTGCATTTATTGGATTTTTCGTTTAACGGGAATTTCAAATAACATTCTGTTGCGCATGAATTTGACTGTTATGAGTTTGCTATAACGTTTTGATCATTATGAGAAATCTATGTGGAATAAAAATAAAATAAAATATGTTCTGGAAACCTACCACATATATGCTTTTGTGATGATTTTTGTTAAATTAATTGAGATGCTATGATCGGTGGATAGTACAATCTTTCAAGTAGAATTTCTGTCTCGGTGAAACTAGCTGCTGAATTTTGTGAAAATGCATGAAACATGATACTTGCTATATAATTGTCATGTTTTGACCAAATTGCCCTTACGGGGAGTAATTGCTAGTGATGTACATTATAAATACATGACACGTAAATAATTTCTCACACATGTAACGTATCACAAATACACTTGTTCAAGTCACACACGATTCACAAGAGTAAACACGAAACATGTTGTGTGCATAAGTATTATGTGCCGGGTCTAGAGACTCGATAAATTTCCGACACTTAAAAAAATCTCTTTGTTGTTTTAGAACGCTAGAGAGAGTTTTTCTGTGACGCGAAGCTTGGTGAATTATTTTGGGAATACTTCGCAAATAGTGAGTTTCACTTTCCCCCTTTTAAACTATTTTCAAACGCTTTTCAATTGGGGGAGATAACATACTCTGAAAACGCATTTAAGATTTTGTTAATATAGATTATATATCACTTGTAAAGACTAAGTGGCAAACGCAATAACTATAGTCCTTCATTCACACCGAACCGTTTAATATTGGATAATAGCGAGTCATTGTTGAGTAGTACTACTGGGTTTGACAAACCCCACCCAATGCTAAACTCGACTGGAGGTCGAGTGGGTGTAATCTTGGCTAAACACATACCATGGTCGGGATAGACCTGGTGGCAAGGCAAATGATAAACAGTCAGCTTCGGTGTCGAACACTTAGTGATACTTGTTTTATAGGCTAGCTACCTATAGATATATAATTCACATAACACTATCTGGTAACGCAAAATGCTGTAACGCAAAACGCTGTAACGCAAAACGCTGAACGCAAACGCTAAACGCTTTATTTTATATAAACTTGTGAACTCACCAACCTTGTGTTGACACTTTTAGTATGTTATTCTCAGGTAGCCAAGGCGGGCGCGCTGTTTAGGATCATGCATTGCTTGAAACACTTTTAATAATGCAAACTTATTTTAAACTGTTATCATTGGGTTTTAAGTCGTCCTGCGTGACGCAACATTGGTTTCTATGGTTTTAACGCTTCCGCATTTAATTACTCGTAAACGTTTTCATGGTTTTGAAACTTTGTTTTATGGTTTGATTATAACTAATGAATCTGATCCTGTTAGTTCACACCCTCCGACGGTAAAACTCCGTTAGTGGATTTTGAGGGTGTGACACTTAAACCAAGTATTTTGGCAGGTCGAGCAAGGATTAAATAAATAGGATCCCAAGCATGCTTTTTGAAAGTTAAAGATATTATTATAGGTACTTATATGAGCAAAGTGCAGCCTCGAGCAAGCTACAGTACATGAGCATACTATGTTTGCTGGAATAAGTCTTGGGACAAAAGGTTGAAGATATCAAGAAGAAAAAGTTTGCTCATGGGATATTTCTGAGAAAAGTTTGGTAATATCAGGAAGACTGAAGTTTGCTTGAAGAGAATTATCTAAGGAAAGTATTTTAAGTAAAAGCTTACTTGAATAAATGTTCAAGCACACTCAATGATTACAAGGTCTGCTCGACAAAGACAAAAGCATACTCAAAGACATATTTTGCACTTGTAATAATTTAGAATATATTTGAATATGGTTTAACAATGATTAGGGTTTTTAGAAGGTTGTCAGGTGTCCCTATAAAAAGGTAATAATATGTCACATTTATGACAAAGGCTGATTACACACTTTTCTAAGCATACATAATATTCTCTACGGAAAAGTAGCCGCAGCTGACATTTTACTTGAAACCGAAAAGGATATGACCTTTTGTATTTCACTAAATATTTTGAACGGAAATTTTTTGAGTTTATAGTGCGTTTGTCAACTTTGTGTTATTTAACAACATCCAGATTATTATTGATTCCGCCGGTTTTAATCTAAGTGTTTATACACAGTAACTACGTAATCCTTTTTGTTCATAGTGTGTGTCGGTTATGAGTTGATAAATTGGTCATGCCAAGTTGTATCAGAGCTTTTTTTAGCTCTTGTGAAGACTGGCATATTGCTTAAGAAGATTGATTGAGAAACTTTTATTGAATGTATTTTGAATTAAGGTTGAAGACTGTGACATTCGTCATCTTCGGTTTAATTATATTTTTTCTTGTACGTCAAACCCGACCCACTTTATCTTTCGGATTCTTTGACATAAATAAAAATAGTGGTTTTTATGTTACAAATTTGTTTCACACTTGTTGGATCGCGAAACGTCCTTTCAGTACTTTAGAACACCCTTTTTTTTGCTAAAACGACTTAAAACAAACTTAAAGGAGTAAACTTGTCAAATATCATAAGATGGAGTCAACCCCGCCCCCAATGGGCGCCGCGCCACCATCACCCACAAGGTGGCCGCGCAACGCCTAGGGATACCTTCAGGTCACTAGCTCGTTTTTCTTGTTGTTTTGTACATTGTTTGACCTTTTAAACATATCCAAATGCCTGTAAACTTTAAAAGTAACATTATAACCAAACCCTTACTCTTTACCTATATAAAAAAGACCACTACGCCCATCTTTGGTTGTTCATTCACCTCAAACACTCTCCCCATCTAAGTTCTTAACTCATCTTTCAAACTCTTGATAGTTTGACTTCTCAAAGTCAAACTAATGCTAATCTTCTTTCTAACTAATTATTGTTACTTAAAGCTTGTATTATATCTTGTTTAAAACATACTTCCCTTATTTCCTTGGTTTTTCCTTCTTCAACCATGTTGGTTTAGGTGTATTGCTAGGCAAGGCTACACGGAGGATTATTGCAGTCCTTGTTAAAAAATTTAATTTATGCTTTAATTTTACTTAAGCTTGTTAATATTTTTTAGTTCTTAATTATTTTAGTTTCCAAATTATTTTTAAATACTTTATTATTAGCCTATTGCATGAAAGACTTGAGTATTATTATTTCTAAGTTCATTTTGATAAGTTCCATGGTATAGGGTATGGGGCAACCATCCTCGGTTTCATTCTGAGTCAAGGACCGAACCAAGACCGAACTCTCGTTTAACTTTTTATTTAATTGTTTTAAAAACAAGTTGTATGTAAGTTTTAAGTGCTCAAGTTCTTTTAATTACATTTTAGTTATTTGTTATTATTATACGGATTTGATGGACCCAAGCTTGGTCACATACCAAGTCTTGAACCAACCAAACCAAACAAACCGAACTAAACGGGGTTCACTCGTTTAAAACACACTAGTTGTGTTTCGGGCCACTGAATCTCACATTTTTTTTAAGATCGTTTACAAACTAATTATAAATATTTTCTTAAGGTACCTGGTATGTCGGATCCAACTTGATCTAATAACAAGCTTGGACCGATAAACCGAGCACTCGCTTAACAATGATGTTTGGAGTCTCTCCTTAATAGAACTTCTAACATTGATTAAGTCTTTATTTTAACCAATTTATCTCATGATATTTATCCCTTTGTAATGTCGGGTTCGGACTTGAAAATTTATCAAGACCCGAACCGACTAACCAAACACTTGTTAAAATTCCGTTTTGGTATATCTAACAAGGGGTCGTGCACTATTGCATTAAACCAATCCCCACATATTTACTTAACAAAGGTTAGGTAAAACTAATAAAAAGAATACCGAGACCCGATTTCGAGTAAACTTACTTTTCAAAAACCATTACTTTAATTTCCTATTTATTTACACTTTAACCCTCAAAACTCTAATTATTTATTTTACTTGTAATGTTATTTTACTTTAAAGCTTTTAAGACCATCTACTAACTCAAGACTCTCTCAATCTAGATATTGTTCGTTGAACTTACCTTTCCGTTTTACCGCAAACTAATCCTTCAAGTTACTTATTTCATGTGAGTAAACACATTCCCCCTTTTTACGCTCTTATACTTTTGGGGGTGGCATGCGTACCTGTAAGGCCCCGTTACCGGTAGCCCTACTTTCTTGTTGGATTTACTCATAAAGGCAGTTCTAAATATCAGAGTTAATTAAAACATTCGTGGAATATAAAAGCTTTCATAAAAAATTTCATAACAAAACACATCTTGTCTTAAAACGTCATCTTGTCTTTCAAAATAAACAAAACATTAAACTTGAACGTCTTGAGTCTTCCGATGACAGCCTCTTATTCAATGCCACGTGTCTCCTCAAGCGAGCTGCCTCATCCTACTCACCTGCGTGCATACTAAAAGTCAGCTACGCTGAGTGAGTTCTAGTTAATCATACATTATACAATACACATAAACTTATATTCTTTCATTCATACTTTCATACTTTCTTTTGTATTAACTATCTTTCATATCTTACGTTATAAAGAGCATTACGCCCTACATTCCTCGAGTATTATTAAGGCTCGGTACCCTCCTTCCTCGAGTATTATTAGGGCTCGGTACCCTCCTTCCTCGAGTATTATTAGGGCTCGGTACCCTCTTTCCTCGAGTATTATTAGGGCTCGGTACCCTCTTTCCTCGAATATTAGTAGGGTTCGGTTCCCTAGTTCTCGAATATTAGTAGGGTTCGATTCCCTCTTCGTTACCATACAACCATACATCATACCTCGAGCATTATTAGGGCTCGGTACCCTTTTCGTAACCGTACAACCATACAGCCATCATTTCCTTCTTTTATTAACTTTATCACGTTCATACATATACGCATACATATCATACTTACCTCATACATAGCGTTACAACCCGACAGTACGTGCAATATCCGAAGATCGTTCACGTACCATCAAACAATCATTCATACATTTCACATTATTCACATAAGACATACACTTATCTCTTAGGATAAGCGTATTAACAAACATATTGAGTATGCACACAGCCCCGAAAACATAACACATAAATGGGGCTAGAAACTCACCTGAATTCTGTTACGCTCTCCGTTAATCGTTATTCCCTTCTTGAGCTGTGCACGGCTAACTGTATAATATTTACATGTATCATATAACTACTACTACTCATGTTGTATATCTATCTTTATATAACCCACAACGAACGGGGGTGCGGGGGCAGTGCCCTGGCAGCGGGGTCTAGGGTCGACAGCCCCTAGCAGGGTCCAAGGGGCAGAGCCCCTGGCTGGGGTCATTGAATAATATGTTACTTAGAAAATCAAGGGATGAATTGTAATTAATTCATTCTTTTTCTAAGTCCAGGGACTGTTCTGTCATTTTATTAAACTATCTAGTTCGTTATTCAGTCTTTAACGAATTGACTTATCTTATTCAGTCTTTATTAAACTTTCTGTAACGAACTGAACCCTCTAACGAACTAGACCTATGACGAATCCGTCCTTGTACGAACCAGTCCACATAGCGAATCAGTTCAAGTAATGAATTGGACCTTCTAATTCGTTATCTCCTTTAACGAATGGCTATAACAAAACGGGGGGGGGGGGGGTTAATTCGTTATCTTTTCCTTAACGAATCAGGACAGGAACTAAGGCTAGTTCGTTATCTTTCCTCAGTGAATCTACTTAACGAATCAGGACACGAACTAAGGCTAGTTCGTTATCTTTCCTCAGCGAATCTACTTAACGAATCACCCTTAATTCGCTAAATTCCCTTTAGCGAACTAGGGTTAGGTCAGGGAATGTCAAAACATTCTCTGACATACCCTTAACCTCGTATTACTTTTCCGGCGCCGCCTTTCCGGCGCCGTCATCGCCGGAATGCCGCCGGAAAAACGCGAACTCACCGGAAAAACGATTCTTAACTCGTTTTTCACCTTTTTTCGCCCCGTTCGATCCAGATCTGAGCTTGGGTGATCCCTAAGCTCATCATAGGTTCGGTTTATACCTGATTCTACCCGGATCTCGTGATTTAAACGGATTAACGGTGTCGGCTCGTTGTTTCACAACTTTATCTAATGGGTTAAGCTCATACAATATTAAACTATCGTTACCTCGGATCGGTGCTCGGTTTCCTTCTTGATTTCGGATAGAGATAAGGAAGAACTAGAGAGGAATCTTAAGTGTGTGCTTTGGGTGGTGTATGGAATATTGTGAATGAGGATTAAATGGATATTAAGGGTTTATATATTTATGGATCATGGGCTTAAGCCCATGGTCTTTCCTTCTTTCTTTCCTAACCCAAGTCCATAACCCATATTCATTTACCCAGCACTGGCCCAACTCGTATTCTATTTATCTAAATCGATAACGACCCACTATGAAATAACGAAATTTATTTTTATTATAATAACTGAAAGTAGGATGTTACAGTACCATATTCATACTTACTTGTTTTCATGATCTCATTGTCAAATCCAAAATTCAACAGTATGTGTTGTACGAATATTTGCTCGATCTTTGTTTATGCCTCAATTTGATTATGTGCACGAGTGTTTATTTATATGTTGTTGTTGAGCCTCAATAATTATGATCATATGCACCCCTAACTAATTTAGCCTTGTGCTAGTAGAATAAGGCATCATTCTCCGAGTAATTTGGTTGTTACCAAATAGAAAGGAGCCACAGTTTTTTACTTTACATTTACAATGGTTGTTGCATTATTCTAGTTACATATGTGAATTGTTATTTTTGTCTCATTGTATACATATATCAAAACTAGTGTCTTGCCCACCAACATTCGTGTTGACCAAATCTACTTTAAAGTAAGCAGTGTTACATTAATAGTTTCATAGTGTTCTTGAGCAATCCATTGCACCCTGGCATGTTCCGCTGCCTTTGGTCGGGGTGTGACAGATTGGTATCAAAGCCATGACTATAGGATAGGCGGTTAGACGTAATGGATAATTATAATTTTTTCTTTAGGGTCCCTATACGTGTTGCTTATACGTGATTGCCCAACTTGATTTTTCATTTCACTTATTTGTTTACTGATTTACTTCATTTAATCTCACATATACACATACTCAAACACTCAAAATATTCTAAGGTATCATTACCTTACTTTCATATATATACACATACACACACACACACACACACACACACACACACTCATATTATACTAAGGTTTCCTTTCCTTGCCACAAAATTTTTTTTTCTATGATGTTTTTATGGATCACCAACTTAATTTGGATCATGTTATTTAAGATCCCTTAAAGGTTGAATTTATGATCGGTTTGTAGCCCCATAGGGGGCGAAACACTATGAAAAGATCACTTGACAAAAAGTTTCCAAGAATCGAAGGTGATTTAATTACCTGGGATTATTGAATTGTAGTGCTCTTCCTCTAGGCCAACAAACCGTGTTATATATGCCAACAACTTTAAGTTGTCGAATGCAAGCGTTCTGGTTGCCTCCTTATATTTTTGTTAGAAGAATAAGAGCCACGGTGATACGTGGACTAATGTTTTCAACATCTCGATTGCCTCATTGTTTACTTGTTATTGTTATTATTACGATATTTGGGAAAAAGCATGTAAAACATGGTGATACGTACACATGTTTGACTCCCCATTTTATTGCAATTACGTTTTAGATTTATTGATTTGAACAAGATTCGTGGTGGTACATGAACGCTCTCATCGTTAAATTTTAATTTTTTTTTATATTAATGTTTTTGGAGGGCTTATTTATTCAATTATTTATTTAGTAATTTCCTTTTTATTGATTTCTCATTACGAATTTTCCATTTATATAGATTTATTTTTTATTATGATTAATTCTCTTATATTTTGATTTCACATGGTAAACTTATTACACAAATTTCCCCATCTTGATTCTCACAACAGTTTTCATTAAATAATTTCGTCTATTTTGATTTTTTTAAAATTTTATTTTGTGCAATTTGAATTCTGATGACAACTTCCATTATATAATATTTGCTCACTATGATTTCACACATCTAAAAATTTTCAACATACAATTTAAATCAATTTAAATTTTCTCATGACAAATTATACTTAGATTTCTCAAGTAATTATCATTGTATAATTTTTAATTCTTTAATTTTCTAATACAACATATTCATAAAAATTCTAGTTTGATGAAAATCATATTATTCTTGATTCTCTCATTTCACAAAAGTGATCTCATAATAAATTTTAATATACAAAATATTATATAATCCTTATGGAGAAATTCTTGTTACGTAATTTTGTTCTCATAACGATTTTCGTCTTATATCTTGATACCTCATAACAAATTGTAATATACAATATACTTATTTTGAACCCTCATAGTAATTTTTATTTCCATATAGATTTTTGTTGATTTCTCACAACAAATTTTGTTTTATTCCCTATGGTAATATTCAATATACAAATTTTGTTCATTCCTTTCTAGTTTTTATATTTTTATGATAAATTTCTCCCACTTAATTTTATCCAATTCATGGACTATATATATTAAAAGGATTCGTTTAATTCAAAAATTTGCTCTTATTTAAATATTTAAGACAAGGCAAGCACGACCCTATGTTTTCATGGCAATACTTGTTTTAGTGGGAGTTATTGAAGGAAGGAAATTGTGGTGGTTCACTAACTTGTTTCTCAATCTTCCTATAAAACCCTAAATTTTAAAATTTTTTATCGATACCTTATATAAATATATTTCCCCTTGTCTATTACTTTTATATCGAAACATTCACATTGTTATTGAAATGCAAATAATCAATGGTGATACACAAAGAGATTTCGGTTTCTCATAAAAGTTTCAGTTTGAAATTTGGTCCACAAAATTTCATAAATTTTTTAACCATTTCAATTTAAATTTAGTGGTTTATAAATTATGATGCATTCCATTTCAAGCGTAATGTTGGTTAAGTTCCTTTAAAAAATAAAAAATAAAAATAACAAACACAACCGCAAGTCACCGAACACCCTCACTCAAACTATCACTACAATCAACCTGTCGTTATCACTATTATAATCGCTACAACTCCGTCCTTCCACTACCATATCTTCACACGCTCTCGATTTTTCCCCAACCTCAAAGAGAAACGAAACCTAACTAACCTAAGTTATGCCATCACGAACTCAAATTCCATGCAAAAACAAGATGTACAAAAATCAACCCAACAAGGAGCCCCGATACCGACACTTTTACCCTAAATAACACCTATCCATTTCAGTATCCTACTACTATGAAACGCCGACAAGCATCACATTAACTCATTCTTTCGACCCACACCTTCCAAAGTTTGCTCAACTATAATTCAATTCTTTGAACCATACTACGTTAAACCGCAAACCATGTTGTCATACCATTTCTACCCAACCTTCAAGTTTAAATACCCTAATAGCCATTTGAAAAACCAAAGAAAAATGCATATACAAACCGTATCTAAGCCCAACCTAGTCAATCGCAAATTACCTAACCCATCAAGCTCAAAAAGACCCCACAATTACCAAACTAAAGTAAACCCTGTTACACAAGACATTCGATAACCCAATCTTCCCCCAAAGGGCACCCGAGCCATTCACCCTTAAATCCTAAGCCTCTACATTAACACGCAAGCCACATTTCCCTTACTAATTTTTTTTATTATAAGAAATATAACGGCTCCTCGTACTCAAAGCTTCATTTTTTTCATATAAACCGTTATTTTCAAGGAATGAGTTACGCTTGTCCACAATACTCTTTTCCTTTATAAATCCTACTCATTTAAAAGTGATATAGTCATAAAAACTAGACACACTTGAAACTTAATAATCTGTCTTGTTTTCACGATTTTTCAATAATTATTTGTGTGCTTCGCCATATTGCATTACTACAATGCTTATTACACTTATGATTCATTTTGTTACGTAAAGTAATAATACCATAATGACTTATACACACAAAGTTTCAACTATAATAATTGTTTCAAGATTTATTCGATAACAGTTTACAAATTTTCACTATTTCACGTACTTCAAAGTTCTTTGTGCTTTTTAAAAACTAGATTTATGGGGATGTTTTCACATCAACCTTATATATATTTGATATTTCGGTATAAAATTTGTTTATCCTGTATTATTTAATAACAATTCATGAGTTTCATTAGCTCACATTTTCACATGTCGTATCTCTTTTATGGTCTATTTTAAATATAATCGATATTATCATAACGGGTTTATATACCTAAGAAATTTCGTTTAAGAATTTAACCATCCAGACTTACTTGATTACAATTTATGAATTTCTCTAATTACGTGTTACCACGATGCTCAGTTATTGTGTTTCGTTTGTTGGAGGGGTATATCCACTTTACTCGATGTTTTGTTTTAAATTTTATTTTTTGATGAATTACGATATGTGACTTATATACTTCATCATTACACCAATCTCATGTCTTATGATGTTCTTCACATTTTGACAAGATATTTCTATAACAACTTTATGTACCCAAGATTTCATTTTTATATTTGATTATTCATGACTGGATCCAGATTATTTGATAACAATTGGTGTGTTGTTTACTATGCACTACTTCAAATTTCAGTTACACTACAATTTCGTTCTATTTTAAACGATATTTCTATCACGCTTATATTGTTTATTTTAAATGATATTTTATGCATTTCGTTGCATGATCTTATTTACGCAATTAACGTCAATTTGCATGGCTGTCCACAAGTTTTGGCGCTACTGGAAACTGTTTCTATAATCATGATTATATGAAATGATTCACAATAAAAGCCGTATGCGCATTTTATCACATTTCTTCGATGTTTTGTTTAGTTAAACAATTGATATTTCATGTTTGATATATGGATTACGCTACCCTATAAAACCCACCACATCCTTATGATATTTAAATCGTATTTCATGCAATCATATCCTCCAATGCTTATAACCTCAGGTTTGGTTCACTTATGAAACTCATTGTACGATGTTATTGTTAATGGTATCATTTATTATCCCAACCTCACTTTTTATTTATCAGATTTCTCATTTTCACTTATCGAAGTTCTCAATATCATGTTTTATTTACCAATTTTATAGTAATTTAGTGTCTCGACTTACAACCATTGATTTCTTTTTTTATCTTATTCTGATGACCTTCGACTTCAAGTCTCTTTACCGATTGTTTACCCTAAATTATTTTTTATTCGATCATCTATACTTATTTAAACCAAATTCTTATTTTCACCTTGATTTATATCTTAAAATTTTTAGTTGTTTCAATTATTTATCCCATTTTTCTTACTTATTTAGAAGCCAACTTCAAAAATTTTCAACCGCTAATATTGGGTTGTACATATTGGTAAAAATTCAACAGGATTTATTTACGTTTTTAATATTTAAAGATTTCAAAATAAATATGTCTCTTAAACAACACAATGGAACGAACCATGCGGACCATACGACGATCTAAATAATTATAGGTGCACACTTAATTATCGAAAACCTCGTATAGAAGCCAAAGTATGTGCGGTTGTGTGCGATAACTCGGACATGAGAATGATAGCATAAAAACGGTTTAGATGCAAAACGTTAAAGGCTTAGTGGATACGCCACTGGTACATCCTATATATAAGTGCGTTTAATATGTATTTCATTCGTGGCGTTTTTCGAGTCATGCAAGGAATTAACGAAATTTTTCTTACTTAAAATTTTTCTTCTTACTATTCTAAAAACAACATCCATTAGTAATTGTCTCTTTTTCATAAGTTTATTTTAATTTCGGGACGGAATTTTCTAAAGTAGGGAAAACTGTGACATTTGTCATTTTCGGTTTAGTCATATTAATTCTTGTACGGCAAAACGTCCTTTCAGTACCTTAAAACATTGGTGTTTATGTTACAAATTAGTTTCTTTCGGATTCTTTGATATAAAAAAAAATAGTGGTATTTATATTACAAATTCGTTTCACACTTATTGGATCGCGAAACGTCCTTTCAGTACCTTAAAACATCTTCTTTTTTTTTTTTGTTAAAAACAACTTGAAACAAACTTAAAGGACTATACTTGTCAAATATCAAAGAACAGAGATCAACCAACCCCCCCCCCCCCACAAAGGGACGCCACACCGCGCAACCATCATCCCCAAGGTAACCGCGCAGTGCCTAGGTATATCTGCAGGTCACCAGCTTGTTTTTCTTGTTGTTTTGTGCATTGTTTGACCTTTTAAACATATCCAAATGAATGTGAATCTTAAAAGTAACATTATACCCAAATCCTTACTCTTTACCATTATAAACAAGACCACTACACCCATCTTTTGTTTTTCATTCACCTCAAACACTCTCCCCATCTAAGTTCTTAACTCATCTTTCAAACTCTTGATAGTTTGACTTCTTAAAGTCAAAAGTCTTGTTTCTAACTAATTCTTGTTACTTAAAGCTTGTATTATATCTTGTTTAAAACATACTTCTGTTGTTTCCTTGGTTTTCCATTCTCCCGATGTTGGTTTAGGTGTATTGCTAGACAAGGCTACACGGAGGATTCTTGTAATCCTTGTTAAACACTTTAATTTATACTTTAAATTTGTTTAAGCTTGTTAATATTGTTTAGTTCTTAATTATTTTAGTTTCCAAATTATTTTTATACAACTTCGGTTTAATTCCGAGTCAGGAACTGAACCAAAATCGATCTTTTGTTTAAATACTTTATTATTAGCAAATTGTATGTAAGACTTTAGTATTATTATTTCTATGTTTATTTTGATAAGTTCCATGGTATAGGGTATGTGGCAACCCTCCTCGGTTTCATTCCGAGTCAAGGACCGAACCAAACCCGAACTCTCGTTTAACTCTTTATTTAATTGTTTTAAAAACTAGTTGTATGTAAGTTTTAAGTGCTTAAGTTCTTTTATTTACATTTTTGGTACGTGTATTATAATATGGTTTTGTTGGACCAAACTCTTGAACCAACCAAACCGAACTAATCCGTGTTCACTCGCTTAAAACACACTAGTTGTTTTTCGGGCCACCGAATCTCACATTTTATTTTTTAGATCTTTTACAAACTAATTATAAATATTTTCTTAAAGTAATTGGTATGTTGGATCCAACTTGATCTTATAACAAGCTTGGACCGATAAAAACGAACACTCGATTAACAATGATGTTTGGAGTTTCTCCTTAATAGAACTTCTAACATTGGTTTAGTCTTTATTTTAAACAATTTATCTCATGATATTTATCACTTTGGAATGTCGGGTTCGGACTTGAAATTTTATCAAGACCCGAACCGACTAACCAAACACTCGTTAAAATCCCGTTTTGGTATATCTAACAAGGGGTCGTACACTATTGCAATAAACCAATCCCCACATATTTATTTAACAAAGGTTAGATAAAACTAATGAATTGAATACCGAGACCCAATTTTTAGTAAACTTACTTTTCAAAAACCATTACTATAATTTCCTATGTATTTACAATTTAACCCTCAAACTCTAATTATTTATTTTACTTGTCATGTTATTTTACTTTAATGCTTTTAAGACCATATACAAACTCAAGACCCTCTCAATCTAGTTCTTGCTCGTTGAACTTACCTTTCCGTTTTACCGCATACAAATCCTTCAAGTTACTTATTTCATGTGAGTAATCACACTCCCCCTCTATACGTATTTATTTTTTTGGGGGTGGCATGCGTACCGTATTCAAAATTACTTGTTTTTATGATCTCTTTATCAAATACACAATTCAACATTTTGTGTTGTACGAGTATTTGCTCGATCTTTGTTTACGCCTTAATTTGATTATGTGCACGAGTGTTTATTTTTATGTTGTCGTTGAGCCTCAATGAGTATGATCATACGCACCCCTAACTACTTAAGCCTTGTGCTAGTTGAATATGACATCATTCTACGAGTAATTTGGTTGGTACCAAATAGAATTGAGCCATAGTTATTACTTTACATTTACAATGGTTGTTTCATTATTTTAGTTACACATGTGAATTGTGATTTTTGTCTCATTATATACATATGTCAAAACTAGTGTATTGCTCACCAACATTCGTGTTGAGCAAATCTATTTTTACGCATGTTACAGGTAATCTTAGGTTTCATATGAAGATTGGAGACTCATCACTTAGATCATACCTTTAGGATACTTTAATGAAGTTATGATTATATGTAATTGTTTGTGTTTTACCTTGAACAAGTTGTATTTGTGATTACTGAATAAAATAAACTAGTTGAGTAAGTATTGTCACTTTACCAGTGTCATAGTGTTCTTGAGCAATCCGTTGCACCCCGACATGTTCTGTCGCCTTTGGTCGGGGTGTGACAAAGATGATGACGTAAACAGAGCATTGTTACATTGAATAGTGACGTCAGCTTCTTTGTTTTTCATTCTTCAGATCTACAATCATTTTAGGTTTAAAAGTATTCTAATCTTAAATCTATATTTATTTTGATTTGTTTTAAGTCTAGATTTTGGTTTAATTCATCTATTTTCATCATATCCAAGGATTTCATCCTTAAATCTAAAGTTTTTCAAATTTTGTTCAAATTTTCAGTAATTTTTACTTTAAAAGCTTGTTAAAAAAATAACATAGATATTTTAAAACAAATGGATAACCAACAATTGTCTACTAACAAAACTTCGAGATTGTTAGGACAGTATAATTATATTAAATGAAAAGTTTTGTTTGAAGTTGCTATGAGTTATAACGACACTGAGCTGTGCAATTCCATCAGAATTGGTCCTTATAGTTCCTACTAAAGGAACAAACAACAATCAAATAGTTGAGATACAGATGAAGATGAGGGATGACAAGGCACTCTCCATGCCGAGACCAGGCATTTTTTGGGAAATTCTGACCAGTGTGAACCATCATACTTCTGCAAAGGCCATGTATGATGCTGTGGAGGAAATTTTTGAAGGCAATACTAAATTGTAAGACATAAATAATGACATATTGAAACAACAACTTGACAATTTCAAGTTTAAGGAGGGAGAGAGACTAAAATCTGTTTTGCAAAGATTTTTGGCAATTTTTAATGAAATCAGAACAACTGATCTTCGTAGCACTGATTTGGATCTCAACAAGAAATTGTTGTCATCATTGTTTGGTGAATGGTATACTGCCAGCAAGTTCATTAAGGAGAAGGCCAATTTCCCAACTTCAAGCTTGATGATGTGATATGTTACATTCAAGCAGCTGAACCTAAGATGATTGGGAACAAAATGATAAAAGAAAAGAATCCCAGATCTCAAGTGGCTAATTCCTTGATTGCTCCAATGGTTAATTTGTCTACCAAGTATCAATAGCAGATTCCCATCATAGAAGAGCCAACTGACTTTAATGTTGAAACTCCTATGGTTTATGCATCAAATCAAGCATCAGGTAGTCAATCTGAACAAAAAAGATTCAATGTTCAAATGATTGAAGATGGTGATTCCTCTTCAATAGCTAGTGGACATGCTCTATATGTCCCAAGCCACTCACCTTAAGGATATGAATACCAAGCTCTGTTCTCAATGTTTATTGAATCATACAATGCTTTTGTAACCATGAATCTGATCCACACTATTGTGGTGAAAGAAGATTTGGAACAAATTGATGTTGATGATCTAGGGGACATGTATTTAAAGTGGCAAGTTGCTATGTTGGCATTAAGAAGCAAGAGATTGTGCAACAGAACTGGGAGATCAACATTTTCTGGCCCAAATGACAGGATTGGTTTTGGTAAATCAAAGGCAATATGCTACAATTGTCAGCAGCCTGGTCATTTTGCAATTGAATGTAATCAACCAAGACAAGACCAGAACAACAATTTCAACAACAACACCAACAACAATTATCCACAAAGAAACCAGTGTCAGAACCAAAATTAGAATCAAGGTCAACTTCCACAACAGAGACAATATCATATAACAACTTCCACCAGCAAAACAATCAGCAAATAATTCCCCAACAGCAACAACCAAACCAAAGAAATCAACAAAATCTCAACCAAGCTCCTATAAACCAGAATAGAGCCAATGCTACTTAGCCAAGAAACCAAAGAAATGTTGTTGTAACCCAAGAACCACAAGATGGCTTGTTTGTCTCGAGCAATCATGCAGATGAAATAGAAAAAATCTAATGTGGCATTCATGGTGATAGTCAATGAGAAGGCATAATCTTCAACATCCCAGGTACATTCCAATCACTCTGTCTCAGATTTACTTGAAATGAATGATTTATTGAGAAAAGAAGTTGGTCAATGGCAAGCTGAGCGCTTCAAGAAAGAAAGTATAACAAATATGTTTGAGTTTAATGAAAGAACATATGAAAATCAGATCAAGAGTCTATGAGAAGACTGTTTGGACAACTACAAAACTCAATCTAGATACACAACTAAGAGGGTTTGAAGATGTATTTTGATGAAAAATTGAAAAACACCTAACTTCAATTTGAAGTTGATTTTCTTAAAAACTTGGTTGCCACATATATTTGGAAAGTTGGAGAAGATAAAGCCAAAAGACAAGTGTAAAGTTGTACCACCACCCTTCAGCACTAATTACTCCTTGAAAGTTGACAAAGAAAACAAAGAAGTATATCTGAGTCAGTTCAGAATTGTATTTAGTGATAAATGGTAATTCATGGAGAATTATGAAAGAGTTTTGGTGAGTAATGAGAAAGAGTTTGTGATACAGGATAATGACTCAAGGAATAAAAAGAATAATAATTAGACTAAACATGATTTAGTTGAGTCAAGTGAAGAAGATTCAAGCGGTTAAGAGAGCGGCAAGAACTCTAGCTACTGCTGCTGCTGCAAGTCTACTGAAAAGACCAAGATGAAGACTAACAAGAAAATTCAATTAAAGAAATTGCAACAGGTGCCTCCGTTGACACCCAAAATGAAGAAACATCATGAAAAAATGAGAAGAGAGCATAAGCCTTTTGACATTTATGGAGGATAACAAAAAAAAGAAGAGTAGTGAATTCCCTCATACAAACGAAAGTCCTCAAAACAAACCAAGTGTCACAATAAAAAAAGATGAATTAAGAATCAAATAGGGAAACTGAGTATCCACCAATTTACCTAGTATTCTCCAATTATGAAGTCTTTGATATTGGAAATGTTGAGTATTTTGCGAGAAGGTATGTGAGTCCAATGAAAGAAAAATAATTTAATGAAATAAAAGTAAAGCTAGAAAAGGTCATATTTGTAAAGGGGTCTGATGATAGAAGCACGGAAAATATTGATGTTTTCCAACCAATCTCAATTGATTTTGGAAAACCAATTACTCACCAGAAAACCACTAGTGTGGATCCCTCAAGACCTAGTGAAAGATTTAAGAGGGGAAATTCTTTGACTGAACACAAGGTAAAGGTATGGTGCAGACTGTGTGAGGTGTATGGCCATCACAAAGATTCATGCGAAGAAAGAATTATACAAGAACCTTTCACAGTTCTAGACTCCACATTGTTTGGTTAAGATTTTGTTTTATACATGTTAGAGAATTAATGTTTAATTCTAGGTCTTGTGGGTTTAATATGTCATTTATATAGTTAAAGGGGATGAAAATGTCATTATTAGATACATGTTAAGGGCATGTAAGTCTAAACTAGCATATAAGACTTTTACGTGGCGTGTAAGTGTTATACGCCAAAGAGACTTATATGTGCCATAGGGTATTTGTATAAATAGCTTGATCATGTCATTATCTTTTAAGAGTTCTCGACATTTTGTACTCTCATTGTTATATCTATATATTGAAGCTTACGAGTGATTGTGTTGTTATTCCTTTGTGATATAATTCCGCGATATCGTATAGTATAGTAAATACATTGTAATTGATCACTATCATACGTTTATACAAGTACATGATGTTATGCACGATGAGGATCATGTTCTTTCAAGTGGTATCAGAGCATAATGCTCATATTTGCTACTGAATTCAACACATCACTTGGATAATTGATGAAGATTTGATGATGCAAAGTTAAAGTTTAAGCCGACCATAAAATCTTCTAATACTCATTCGTCTACAGTCAAAATTCAAATCCATTCAATGATTATGTTCGTTGTTACATAATTATCACTTCTGCACGAGTGGTTTTGTCAAATTCAAGTTCTAATTCAAGTTTCTAATCATAAAAAGTGAACAGATTTGTTCAATGTATATGTTGACCTGTTGAGTCAAGATTTGACCCAAGACTGATCAGATTGAATATTGGAATCTTCTCAACCTCCTCAGAAATGACTAAGTATGGAATCGGGCACACCTTAGACTTCCGAGCAAGCTTTTACTTAGCCGGATACGATATCTTGTCTATCGGGCAGGGTTACCTTCTTGAAGTCTTCTTTAGTGGATATCCGGGCAGGGTTTGCAAATTAGTATATTACCGGGCAAGGTTCACTAGTTTATGCAATTCCAGGCAAGGATCGCTTTATCAAGCAAGTCTGTTCTTCATAGCCAAGTAAAGCTCACACCCGAGTAAGCTTTAGGCTAACCAAGCTCATGAAGCCAAGTGATTGGAAGACCGGGCAAGGTATTCATTAATAAGTATGGTCCAAGTAGGCTTCATGTTTTAATGGAATGTCTCTAAGTAACATCGGCAAGGTTCAACTCAAGCAAGGAACAGTGCTAACAAGCACACTTTGCTAATAAGCTATTCTCTAGCAAAGGGTTCAAGGGAGCATTGAAGAACAATGTTGCTCGTAAGGGTTTGTCGGGCAAAGTCTGGCAAAGTTAAGAAGATTGAAGTCTACCCGGTGAGTATTTTACTTGGTAAAATACTCTTCAAGTAAAGTCTACCCGGAAATTGATCTCGAGCACACTTCTATGTTACCAAGTAATGAAGGATGGCAGAGCACACAGTCTACTCGAAAAATGAATATTGCTGCAGAGCGTACCCGGAAGACTTGTTTTACACTTAGGATTATTTCTGAATATGTAATTTGAATATGTTATAGTATTTAGGGTTTTTAGAAGGAATGACAGCTGTCCAAAGTTGTCAGGCCTATAAAAGGAATTATTAGGGCACACCTGAATGAGAGGGGAAAATAAGGCAGACAGACTCATTTAATTACAAAAGAATATTTGAGTGTGACGGCTGTCTTAGAATAGTATGGACAATAACTTTCCTTTAAGAAACCCTAAATCGATTATCCTTTTGTATGATTAACTTTGTATGAATGGAAATCTTTTGAGTGAATCTTGTGTGTGTTAGTTACCTTTGATTATTGATAGCAACTACCTTGTTTATTATTGATTCCGCCTTTAATAAACAATAATCTTTCTAAATATAGCAACCCGTCATTAACTCTCTTATCGACACATTTATTTGTGTGAGTTATGACATGATTTGAGTAAGATCCAGCTGAAATCGGGGACCTGACAAGTGGTATCAGAGCTTGTTGCTTGCTATTTTAGTAAGATTCTTGTTGCTGATTGAAGATTTGAAGAAAGATGACGTAAGCAGACAACTGTTCTATTGAAAAGTGACGTCAGCAGCTCTGTTCTTAATTTTTCTTCCAGATCTACAATCTATTAGTGTTTTCTCTTCCTTATTTCAACTAAAGCTTTAATCTTTATTTATAAATCTTGCTCTAATCATATCAGACACATCAGATCTGAACAACCTGTTTTCAGATCTGATTATTTTTTTTAAACTCTGTTTTTATAAAGAAACTGATTTTCATTCTTTCAAAAATGTCTGGATATGTGGAACAAGAAATGTCTACTAACAAGAATCCAAGATTGTATGGACAGGAAAATTTTACCAAGTGTAAAGTACTCTTTGAAGCAGCCGTATGCTATAATGATGTGGATATGTGGAATTCAATCAAGAATGGACCACGGGACAACAATGAAGGTGCAAATGCAAATGCAACTGTTGCTGTGCGTGAAAGATTGAGAAAGATAGATGGCAGGGCCTTTGCTATGATTAAGCTAGGACTGTCTTGGGATATTTTAACCAAGGTGGCACATCATACAACTGCCAAGGAAATGTATGATGCCATCCTTGAGATGTATGAAGGGAATACTGAGCTGAAGAACATAAAGAAGCAAATATTGAAGCAACAGTTGGAATGGTTCAAGTATAAGGAGGGAGAAAGATTGAAATCAATTCTAGAACAATTTCTAGCTATTGTGAATGAGTTGAGGACAACTGATTATGTCATGACTGAATTTGACCTGAATACTAAGCTACTCAACTCAATGCCTAAGGAATGGTACACTGCCTGCAAATTCATCCTTCAAAAGCCCAATTTCAATGATTTGAAGGTGGATGATATGGTATGCTTCCTTCAGGCTGCAGAAATAGAAATGATTGAGAATGAAATGATCAAAGAAGAGAAGCCATGTTTTCAAGTAACCAATTCTCTCATTGAACCTATGGGGAACTTGTCAACCAAAAACCAACAACAGATTCCCATCATTGAAGAACCAAATGAGCATGGTGTTGATACATCTAAGGCTTTTGTTGGTGGTAGTTCAAGCAACTCACAAAACCAGTAGAGGTTCAATGTCCAACTCCTGGAAGACAATGATTCAGCCTCAATGGCTAGTGGACATACATCTTTTGTTGGTGGCAATGGAAGTTATGGATCTGATTATCATGGTTTGCTCTCAATGTTCACTGAATCTTATGATGCTTTTCTTGCAAAGAACATGGTTCATACAAGCATTGTTCAAGATGATTTGGAGTAAATTGATGCAGATGATTTGGAAGACATGGACTTGGAATGGCAAGCTGCCATGTTAGCTTTGAGAAGCAAGAGGCTGTATAACAGAACTGGTAGATCACTTCAATCAGGGCCAAATGAAAGGACTAGGTTTGACAAGTCAAGGACCATCTGTTACAACTGCCAACAGCCAAGTCATTTTGCTACAGAATGCAACATGCCAAGGAACTATCAAGTGAACCAATTTCAAAATCAACCAAGAAACCAGCAGCATCAACAACAGTTTCAACAGACCCAGCCAAGGAACAACTCCAACAACTCCAACAATTATAACCCCAACTTCAACAACTCCAACATTTGTAACCACAACTTCAACAACTTCCAACAGCCTCCAATGAACAATAACCAACAAGTTGTGCCACAGAATCAAGGCTTTCAAAGGAACAACAATCAGAATCTTCAAACTGTTTCAAACAATTTAGTTCCAACCAACCAAAATCAACCCAGAAATCAATGAAATGTGGCTGTAACTTCACATCATGAGGTTAATTTTGATTGGCGTAATCATGAAGAAGACATTGCAGAGGACATCAAGAGAGAAAATGTGGCATTTATGGCCTTGATTGAAAAAGAAGTTGGATCATCATCTCAGGTACACTCTGCTCCTACTGTTGACTTAAATGAAATTATCAATGAATTGAAAACAAAATTAGGCAAGCTGGAAAGTGAGTTTTTTAGGAAACAAAGTATCATCAATGGGTATGAGTCTGGTGAACTAATCAGTGAAGAAAAAATTAAAAGCTTGGAAGATGATTGCATGATCAGTTAAAGAAATCAAACCAGATACATCACTGAGATTGATGGGCTAAAGAAGATGATTGTTGAAGAGAAGATGCAGAGCACAAAATTGCAAGTTGAGAATAAATTCCTAATGAACTTTGTCTCTACAGGAAACATCTATGGTATTCTAAACCAAGTAAGTGAAAACGACAGATATAAAGCTGTTCCACCACCCTTCAACAACAACTTTAGGCCAAAAGTTGATAAAGAGAAAAGAGATGCATACCTGCAACAGTTCAAAGATGTCTTTCAAGATAAAGAAGAATTTGTTGATTTATACGGAAATGTTGAAGTAGATGCAGAAGGTGAGTTTGTGGTTAAGGAAGAAGTAAAGGAAGAAAAATCAGTTGGAATTCAAGTCTCTAAAGATGACTTTGACTCTGTTGATTTGAATCAAGATGATTTAAGTGATTTGAGTAATCAAGTCACCGATGAGGAAATCAAAGCTGCTGAAAGAGGATGAAGATACAAGAAACCAGAGTCAATTGACAAACTTCCTATGTATCCACCTGTAACATCAAAAATGAAGAAACAGAATGATAAAATGAAAAGAGAACATGTTTCTTTTGACATTTTTGAAAGGAAAAAGGTGAGCTACAATGCAGTCAAGCCACAAAGTAAGGCTGTGTTGAAAAGGATAAAACAAAACAAAAAGAAGAGAGTAACTGAAGAAGTTGATGCAGAAAATTTTATCCCTGTTTATCCAATCTTTTCCAGTCATGAAGTGCTTGATGTTGGAGAAGTGGAAACCATGGAAGAATATGAGAAAAGACAGTCATGGCATAGAGAAAGTAGTGATGAGGAACCTATGATTATGGAGAAAGTTGTCTTTGTTAAAAGCAAAGTTGAAAGACTAGACATCAAAATTGATGAATTTGTACCCTTCTCAATTGATTTTGATAGTTTGAAGAATCAAAAGACTCTTGGAGTCAAGTCATCTAAACCAAGTGAAAGATTCAAGAAACCAAAAGAACATGAGATATTCAAAGGAAAGGTTTGGTGCAAAAAAGTGTGATGAATATGGTCACCACACAGACTCATGTAATGAAAGATTCAAATTCAAATCCTTTCGTGTCCCAGATGAAACAAAGTATGGCCAAGACTTTGTTCAGTACAAGCTAAATTATGAAGCATACCCGGGAAAAGGAAAGGTGTATGAAAAGGACACCACAAAGAAAGATGAGTTGAAATCAGCTGAAGAGAAAAGAAGTGAGAAGAAAACTGAAGTCGAATCAAAGAAACAAGTGACTAAATCAGTAAGAAGAAGTATGTCTCCTAAGAAGCATGAGAAAGCTGTCAAGAAGAATTATCAGCCTTTGTGAATCAAACAAGACACTCAATCAGTCAAGTCTGATGAATCTCAAGGTTCACCTAGAAATGAAAAGACCAGAAACAAAGGTGTCTTTCATGAAAGAAACCATCTGAATTGACAGGTGATGAGAAGTTCTTATTAAAGCATGGATATGAACCACAAGGTTTTCTTTGGAAACCCAAGGTGGAAACCAAAGTTGAAAATAACTGCTGATGTGAGAGACTATTCTGAAAAGAAGAAGTATGTTGTGCAAGAAGCTACAAAAACATATGATGAACGCAAGAACACCACATCATTTGTGAAACTGATAAATCATACAACCTTGAGTTGACTCATGAAGATCCTAAACCAACAACACTCACTTCTAGTGCAGCCACTGAAATTGAAACTAATGAGTTGCAAGTTGAAATGACTTGCACTTCATCACCTAACTAATCAAACCTTTTCTTTTGTGACGGAACAGTCCACTCCACTGAATGACATATGGTACATGGATAGTGGATGTTCTAGGCACATGACTTTTTAAAGGTGAGCATGTCATTGGCTTACCTACAACAAAGTTCAAACTGAAAGATCATTGTAGTTCATGTCAGAAAGGGAAGCAACATAAATCCTTTCATAAGACAAAGCTCATCAACTCAATTGATCAAGCACCTGAGTTACTTCACATGGATCTTTTTGGTCCTGTGAGTGTACCAAGTATAGGAAAGAAAAGATATTGTCTTGTGATCATTGATGACTACTCAAGATATACTTGGGTTTATTTCCTGAGTACAAAGGATGAGACTGTAGAATTGATTAAGGGCTGTGTGACAAAGATTGAGAACAAACTGAATAAGAAAGTTTAAACAATGAGAAGTGACAATGGTACAGAGTTCAAAAATGGAGTCATGGAAGAATTTTGCACAGAAAAGAGAATATTTCAACAATTCATAGCTCCTAGAACTCCTAAACAAAATGGTGTTGCAGAAAGAAGAAACAGAACACTTATTAAAGATGCAAGAACCATGACAGCAGATGCAAATTTACCAGTGACATTTTGGGCAGAAGCCATCAATACTGCATGCTACGTTCAGAACAGGGTACTTGTCAACAAGAGACATACCAAGACTCCATATGAAATATTCAATAACAGAAAGACTTATATCAAGTTTTTCAAGCCCTTTGGATGCAAGTGTTTTCTTCTGAACACTAGGGATTACTTGAACAAGTTTCAAACTAAATCCTTGGATTGTTTCTTTTGTTGGATATTCTACACACTCAAAAGCTAACAGAGTATATGTGAAAGACCATATGAGTGTCATTGAATCATCTGACATCATCTTTAATGAGAATCAGTTCAATACAGTTGATGGTGCAGCATGGCTGTTTGATCATGAAAAATTGATAAGGTCTTTCAAGATTTATCCTGAAGACTTTGATGACTCATTCTACAAGACCAGTGTATTTGAAGAGAAAAAGAAGAAAACATTGGACTTAGAAGGGTTATGGAAGAAGATTGCTAGCAAAGAAAAGGAGTATACATTTATCAAGGGTATCTCTAATGACATTGTTGACCAAGAACAAGATCATGCATATCTCAATCAAGGCAATCAAGAAGTAGAGAATGATCAAGTTCAGACTGAGGAGAACCCAAGCAACCAAACAACTGAAGAAGCTACATCTACTGCAAGATTTCAAAATTTGTTTAAAAGAATGAATTTAGGAAACAATGGTGCATCTACCTCAAGACAATACAATGAAGAAGCACCAGATTTTCTTGATGCTTAAACGAAATTTATCATTGAAGAACCAGATCTCAATGAATCAAATCTTAACACAAATATGTCTGCAGATATGATAGTTCAAACCCCTTATGTTGAAAAGAATCATCCATCTGAAAACATCATTGGGGATATAAATGAAAGAGTTACTAGAAGCCATTCTGAAATTGCAAACATCTGTTTATATTCCTGCTTTCTATCCCAAATAGAACTAAAGAACATTGTTGAAGCACTAAAGGATAACAGTTGGGTGGAGGCAATGCAGGAGGAATTGGCACAATTCAGAGATCTCCATGTTTGGGATCTGGTTGACCGGCCAAGAAACAGGTCAGCAATTGGCACAAAATGGGTTTTCAGAAACAAAAGGTATGAGAGGGGTTTGGTGATTAAGAATAAAGCTAGGATTGTGGCACTGGGATGCCTTCAAGAGGAAGGAATAGACTTTGAGGAAGTCTTTGCACCTGTGGCAAGACTTGAAGCTATAAGGATTTTCCCTGCATATGCTGCCTCAAAGAACATTAGGGTGTTCCAGCTTGATGTAAAGTCTGCATTTCTAAATGGAAAGATTGATGAAGAGGTGTATGTTGCTCAACCTCCAGGTTTTGAGGATCCAATGTATCCAAACAGGGTGTATAAGTTAAACAAAGCCCTTTATGGATTACATCAGGCACCTAGAGCATGGTATGATAAGCTGTCAAATCATCTTCTTGAAAATGGTTTTCAAAGAGGAGCCATTGACAAGACTCTATTCTACAAAAGAAAGGGATCAGATTTGCTACTATTACAAGTCTATGTGGATAATATCAACTTTGGTTCAACCAATGAACAAATGTGCATGGATTTTTAAGAGGTGAAGAAGTCCAAATACAGCATGAGCTCTATGGGAGAAATGAACTTCTTTCTTGGACTGCAAGTTCAACAAAAGGCTGATGGGATCTTCATTCACCAAACTAAATATGTTGAGGACATTTTGAATAAGTTCAAATGTCATCAGTTCAAGACTGCTTCAACTCCAATGGACACCAAAGAAAAGATGATTGCTGATGAAAAGGGGGAGCCTGTGGATGAACATGAATATAGAGCCAAAATTGGATCTCTGATGTATCTGAATGCTATAAGACCTGATATTATGTATGTGGTGTGTGTCTGTGCAAGGTTCCAATCAAGTCCTAAAGTCTCCCACATGAATGCTGTTAAAATAATTTTCAGATATTTGAAGGGAAGACCAGACTTAGGGATTTGGTATCCAAAGAACCAATCTTTTGATCTGATTGTTTACACAGACAGTGACTATGATGGCTGTAACATGAGCAAGAAGTCAACCTCAGGAGGATGTCAATTTTTGGGTGACAAGCTAGTGTCATAGCAATGCAAAAAGCAGACAACTGTCTCAATCACAAATGTAGAAGCTGAATATGTTGCTGCATCTGCCTGTTGTGCACAAGTTCTATGGATTTAGAACCAGATGCTGGATTACGGTTTGAATTTTATGAATACCCCTATTCTCATTGATAATACTGCTGCATACTATACTGTTAAGAATCCAGTCCAACATTCTAAAACTAAGCACATTGAAATCAGACATCACTTCATTAGAGACTGTTGTGAAAAAGTTTTGATTGAAATGCAAAGAGTTAATACAAGTGACAATTTGGCAGACCTGTTCACCAAACCACTAGATAGAACCAGGTTCAACTTTATTTTGAAAGCCTTGGGAATGATCAACTCTGATGAGGTCTGATTAATGATGTGTGCTGATTTGTGTGTATCTCTATGTGTAAATTGATTATATGATTAGAGGTCTCACAAACTGAATGTTGAGTGAATATGCTTGAATATGATACTTTTTCATGTTGACTGATATGTGCTCTATTTGACTTTATGTACAAAATTAGGTATCTTTGATACTTCTGCATGTTTATCAGTTGATGTGTAGTTGTGATATCATGATAAGTGCTCTTGATTTGAAAAACTTGATTATATGCTTATCTGACATTTTTGGTTAAATGCTTGATTATGTGTGTTATCTGATCATCTTGATGTTATTAGAATAGGATAGACTGTGAATGTTAGAAATGTCTAATTGTTTTAATTATGTTGAGAATGATTAAAATTTTATTATGTTGCAACTGTTTATGTCAAAATTAAATGATAAAATGAGTTTACTAAAGAATTTTGCATAAACACTTTATTTTGGTCAAAACATGAGCAAGTTGTTAATGGTGTAGAGATATGATAATACTATTCAGTTCAAGCTTTAAAGAAGCTTAAAAGGATTTTCAATGAAAAGTCTCAAGAGTTACTTTTGTTGAAAATTAAGTCATTTGCTCAAGTTGGAAAGGCATATACTTGTATATCTTGGTCCTGTCATCTGGTTTCAGACAGATAGAATAGCCATTAACCTGGAAAACTGAAGGCATTTGGGGCAATCTGTAATTTGTTTTCTATTCTTTCACTTAAAACTATGTCAATAACTCTGACTTTTAAAGGACATATATTCACAATGTATGTTTGGTCCTGTTGACCACTTTGGTCAAACAGGATAGCCATTTACCTGCCAATTAAGAGACATTGGGGTGATTGAATATTAAACTGAATGTTCGTGTGAAATGATAGTACATTGACTACCTAGCCAATCATATCGATTTATTAGGCTAAAAGGACTCTTAGTACAGTCATTAACATGTATGGTTGCTTTCTCATGATATGCAAAATCTAAGGTGATATAAACATGAAGAAAATGCTATGGTTTATATGGAGTTACATTGTTGTCTTTGCATGTCCCTAGATAAATCTTTTCAAATGATAGGCAGAAAAGTGATTATCCAGTCATACACAAGCCTGTTGGTTTTTGGTTACCCAAAATGAATCATCTTATAATGAATGACAAAGAACAAATGTGAAATATTTTATTTCAAATGTTTAATCAATTAAAAGTTGATAAATGTTCACATATTTTTATTGGAAAAATACAAACATGAGGGTTAATTCCAGAACTACAAGGGTAGAGGCAATAATATAAGTCCTTTAAACATCCTGAATGAAAGGCCTGTAAGTCCGATTTGTGTGGCATATAAGTCGAACGTTCAACCTCACATATGTTTGTAGATTTGAAAAGAAATATCTTATAAATTTTAAAAAAAATATATGTTCTGTCATTAAAAGTTTTAACCAAAACCAGGGGGTCAAAGTCAAATTGGGGTTATCTGGAGAAAGCCAAATAAGCCTTAAGGATAGATAAGGAGCATCAGAACACAACATGTGTTATCCATTAAATTTTTTGCAACTTAATTGAAAATTAATCATATCACCAAAGAAATGAAAAACATGTTAAGTCTAAACCTGTTGTTGACCTGTCATTGTAGTCATAATAATGCTGACAATGAAGTATTGAGAAAGCTACATAGTCAATATGATCCCATTATTGAGATCTTTTCAGTTTATAAAAGAAATCGTTTTGAATTGAAATATAAATGAAATTTGATCTCTAAATGAACTATTTGCTCTTAAACTGTAATTTGTAATGATAATTAACTAACAAATGTCTTTGACAAATGGTTTAAGTCAAAAAGTTTTGCATTTTTGCCTTTAATAGGTTGAATATGTAAGTTCGGGTAAGGTTTGAAGTTCTCTAACCTTTCCGGGCACAAAACAGTTGAATATGGTTGAATATGTGTTTTTGGGTAAAGTTTAATGTTTTATAACCTTTCCGAGTACACTTAGATGTTTTCATCTAGGTTTACTATTTTCGGGCATGTTTTGAAGTATTTGATACTTTTCGGGTAGAGTTACTATTTTAGTCACTTTCGGGGCAAGCCTGATTGCTTATGATTGAATACGTATTTTCGGGTAAGGTTTGATGCTTTATATCCTTTTCGGGCATACTTAGGTACTTTTATCTAAGTTTGTCTTATTCGGGTATGAGTTAATGTTTTTGAAGTTTCTCGGATAGACTAAACTGTTTAATTTAGTTCCCAGGCATACCTGATGTTTGAATATGATTGTCGTCCTAGCAAGCTTAGTGCTAACATAGGACTGTCGGGCAAGCTCTTTGAAATTTTTAGACTATAGTAAACTTAGGTTTTTTATGTTTAATCTATTTCCGAGCATGCTATGTATTATTTGTGATTATGATTGCTTTGAAGTTACAAGTGTTTACGGGTAGACTTTGTCTTCCTGGCACACTTTATATTCCGGGTACATTATTATTCCTTCAATATACTTGGTAATTTCAAAATTTGACTTTCAGAGTACACTGTCTGCTAGATATCATTTTGGGCACACTTTATACTCTATGAAAGGTTATTCGGGTATACTTTGTAGAAAAGGTTGTTCGGGCACACTATACATTAGGAAGGTTGCTCGGACATACTATACAACAAAATATACTTGATTGAATGAGTTCCTGATTTTGATAGGGTTTACGCTAGATTGAGTTACTTAATTTATATTTGAGAAATTTATTTGGGTATCTTAATTGATTCCTAGCAAGGATGCTTATTTGATATTTTATACTTGATTATTTGTCTTGTGATTAAGTTCTCAAGAAATCTGGTATTTCGGGTAAGCTTTTTCATCTTTACTTGAATTTAAAATAGTTAACTTGACCAAGCAAGGTTTATAAGTGGAAGATGCCGGATAAACTTTGTCAATTAATAATGAAAATTTTTCCGGGCAAAGTTTAACCTTTTAATTTTATAGGGTAATGTTTTAAATTGGATATGATTATTGTGTTTAACAGCTAATAATTCACAACACGAAAAAATGCATTTAAAACCCACTTTCAAAAGGTATATAAGAGGGAGTTAGGGATATTTTCAACATTATTTTCCCTCTCTCTCTCTCTCTCTCTCTCTCTCTCCTTCCACTGCAACTGCTTACTCGCAAAGAAACCCAAACCGACTTATCATATTCGTCTCTAATACAAACCCTAATTTTAATCAGCCCCCTAATTCCGACTCGGTAAGCAATGATAATGTGTTTTCCGATAATGATTAGACTATAATGGGCTTCGATTATGTATTTGATTACTAATACTCTGTTTTTGTGTTTAGGTTATTAATTTGTCGAAGATCAGGTTCTTAATAAAATTTCTCTCTCTCTTCTTCAAATTTATAACTTGAAATTGCATAAAGTAATGAACTTTTATGCTAATTTCACTTTGAATATGTTTGATTTTGATGTTCAAATATGGCAGAAGAAGAAGAAGTTCAACCTAAGTATGCCTTTGAACCAAAGCACAATATGTGCGCACTACTCGAGGTCACTCCTAACAATGATCCAGTGGAGAGGATGGTTACTTGGATGGCTAGATCCAATGTGATATTTGTTTTCACAGAATGCCCAATCATCTACAGAAATCATTCACTATATTTCTAGCGTTCTGCATAACTTGCTGATGACATAAATGGGAAAAGGATCAAAGCAACTGTTGCAAGCCATGAAATACATGTAACAGAAGGGATGATAAGAAGGTGTTTGCAGTTACGTGATGATGACCATAACCATATAAATTTCAATACTGGTCATTTGATGAGGATCTTTGAGCAGACGATGGGTATTAGGGAACTGTCCATGATGTACAATTTCAAAAGGGGATGCTCCCTATGTTGTATAGGTTCTTGATTCACCATGTGATACAGGGGTTTGCTCCAAGAAAATGATCATGGACTCTGATGAGTCGTGATTAGCAAATGCCACTGTAGGTATTATATATGATCTGCCTTTCAATTTTTCTATGATGATATTTAATGGCATGGTTGGAAATTTGAAGAAGGCAGAAGATTATAGATTCTTGCAATACCCTAGATTCCTACAAATAATCTTTAACAGAGAATTACATGATTTGCCCACAATTGGTATGACACATCATCTGCAGAATCCAGACACATATAGAATAATTGCAAATCCGGGAAGGGCAAACAGATTCAATTCCAACACTCCTTTTTAAATATTACCATGGTTGTTGAACCATGATTTGGAGATTATGCCGGTGCCTGAGTTAAGCTCAGAGGATGAAGGAGGAGAAGATAATGTTGAGGGTGATGATGATAGTTCTGAAAATGGAGATGATGATCATGATGGAAATGAAGGAGGGGCTGGAGTAGCCATGGATGATGTTGCAATGGATCAGGTGGAGCAACTTGAAGAACCTGAACAACCACCACAAACTCCACCACACCAACCATTACCAAATGACCTACCTATTCCAACACCACCACAATCATCATTACTCATTATACCATCACTACCACACACTCCACCACAACCTTAAAACCAAACCACTCAATCACCTTCCCAAACCATAACCTTGAGCCGTCCTGAAACATCAACTCATACATCTCCAACACCACAAACACCACCAACCAATAGCCAAATTCAAACAGATTCATTCATTCCAAGCCCATCCCATATACAATCACCACCCCATACATAATCACCACCACAACCAATTATCCAAACTCAAACCATAAACCAAGAACAACCTGAATATGAACCTTTCTCTACATCACCACCTACAACCCCACATACTGACACATACTTATTCCAAAGAAATTTGGACTTGTTGTTAGAAAATGATGAATTAAAGAAGAGGAATGAGGAGGTGACCATGGAGAATGTAATGTTGATAGACAGTTGGCCTGGGCCAAAATGATAATTCAAGCCCCGGAGCAGGAGATTGAGAAGACCTCAGCTGCCCCAAAACAGGGGGAGAATGTAAATATGCCAACTAATGCTATGGTAAGTGTTGAAACTGAGAAGGAAACATGTGTAGAAACTGTTAATGGTTTGACATGCATCCTGAATGCATATGATGATGGTGAGGAAAGTGATGAAAGGATATTGGAAGATGTTGATTATGAAGCAGATTCTTCTGATATAGAAGAACAAAATTATGATGTGAATGATGAAGTTATGAATGTAGTATGGAGTGAGGAGGAGGATGAAATGAGAAATGAAGAAGAAACTGGAAATGAGATTGAAAAGATAAATGATGAAGAGATTATAGCAACTACTGATATGATCACTAATGTGTTAACAGAAACATTAACTGAAGAACAGAATGATGAAAATGCTGCTGCTGAGGAGCCAATTGCTGAAACTGAACAACCTGAGGGCTCCAAGAGAGTAGAGCATGATCCTAAATTAGAAGCACTTGAAAAAGAAATTGATGATTATAAGCAAACTGATGAAGAGGAAGAAGTGCAGAAAAGAATGGATAAAGGAAAAGAAAAGGTGACCGAAGAAGAGCCTGTTAAAGAATATCCTGAGAAAGATATTCTGTTTAAAGATGATGCTGAAGCTGCTGCTGCATCTGCCAGAAAATATATTGAGAGAAACAAGGGAGAGGGAAATCTTGGCCCAAACCCTGACTCTAGAGGAACTGGCAGAGCAGGTAGCACTGATCATTCAGACCAATATTGCTAAAATGATAAATGAAGATGAGGCTGATCAAGATGTGTTGAAGCTTTGATTAATTTGAAAAGAGATGAGGAAGTAGACAATTCCTTGGCTATGGTGGTCAGCAAGTTTCAAGCTCAAAGTCAACCAGAAAAGAAGTCAACTGAAATTGATGAACAGACAAATTTGGGTACAGAGATGATGGTTGAAGAGGTGATTGGTGAGACTATTGTTACAATGGCTGCCAAGAAATGGGTTGATCAAGTGAGAGAAGATATAAGGAAAAACCCAACTGACAGCTGGCCAGAAAGGGAAAATGTGAATCAATCTCATGAAACACTTCAACAGAAACAAGAAAGACTTTCAAAACTACATGAATAATTTGAAGAAAGAGGACATCTGAACAATCTGAACAAGAAAGACCTAAGAAGAGAGGAAAATGGGATGAGAAGAATAAATGTTATGTTGAAACTCCTGATGACGAAGATAGTCCAATCAGGGCAGTCGCACTGTAAACCTTGCAAGCAGGAGAAAAAGTTCAAGGTGTTCCTGTTGTGAGTGAACCAAACCAAGAACATCCACCTTCAGATGAACCCAAAATTGATGCAGTTGATGAATCAACAGAAGAAGAGGATGAGTCTGATGAATCTGATGATGATAATAATGACAATGATGGAAAAGGTGTTGAAGCTGCTAGTGTTGTGTCCCCTCAAGTCACAATGCCTGAGGAACAAAGGGCAAACATTGAGCTGAGTATGATGGAAGCTAAAAAAAACATCCATTAGTTGTGAACTTGAGAAGTTTTGGAATAAGTTTTGACACTTTGGCTGCTATTAGTGATGATGAGTTGAATAAGAGATTAGAAAAAGAAAATGGAAAGATCAAAAGAGCCATGCAACAAAAGAATAGAGATGCTCAGAAACACAGAGATTATTTAAGGAAGCATGGTTATTCTGAAAAAGACTTGATCTATTTCAATCATGACAAGCTTCAAGATCTCTACAATAGTGAAAGAGAAAAAGTGATAGAAAAATGTATAAAAGAAAATGAAAAAATTGAAAATATGGAAACTTTGAAAAAGAAGTTTGGAGGTATGTGTGGATACCTTTATGGAGAGAGGGATGAAACCTGGAATGGTTGACTGCTTGGTAAAAGATGCAGTTGCAACACTCTATAACAAAATGAAAAGAAAAGAAGAATTGAAAGAGTTGGTACAAACTGAAACAACCAATGTTAAACAAAAGGAATCAAAGCAAGAAAAGAAAAGGAAAAGATTCATAGAGTATCTGAATTTGCACAACCACTCTGAAGCTGATTTGAAAAAATGCAGTCATAAGCAACTTAGTGATCTCTACAATAAAACCAAAGATGTTGAAAAAGAGATGGAATTTGAGAAAGCCAAACTGAAAATTGCTGCAGAAAAGAATAGACTTGAAATGATCTACAACAAATATGGAGGAAAGTGTAAATATCTGATATGGGATGGCAGAACACTCAATTATGTGGAATCAATGACACAGGAGATGGTTGAGAGAGAATTCAGAATTTTGAAAAGAAAAATTGAGAAAGATGAAGAACAGTCTGAGCCTTCCACAAAGAAGAGAAAATTAATGACCTTAAGGAAGAAGCAAGAAGTTGAAAAAGAAAATTTAATAGAGGAAACATATGATGAAACACCAATCTCAAAGGAATCAAATTCTGAAACAACTGATGAACCTATAATTCCTTGGAATAATGAAGAAATGATTGAGATTTTGAGGGGCATAATGATTAATCAAGGGGAATGGATGAAGCCTCATTTGATGCATTAGAAAAGGAAGATTTGAAAAATATTTTCAACATTCAAAAGGCTGATTGGGAAAAAGCTCCATGGGAAAGTGAAAACCCTAGAAGCTTTGTTGACGGAGTGTTTGTGCCTGCAGGATTGTCAAACAATCCTGGGATACAAAATATGATAAAAATTCTCTGGAAAGTGGCAGGACACAATATTGATGAACTTTTTCACATTCCACCTGAAATGGTAGAGTCAATATACATAAAAACTTTTAATTTGGGGCCTAGAAAACCCATGAAGTTTATTCCTTTCAGGCCACCAATTTCAAGAAGATATCCAAGAGGTGGAAGAGGTGAATCTAGTAGGAGTGGATCCCAATGAACAGAAAGACAACAATCATATGTGGATCTTCCAAGACAACTCTACTATGATTCTGTTACTGAGTCTCTTAAAGTAATTATGGAAAGTAGGCAACTGAGAGAGATTGTTGTGAGAAGTGATTTTTATGAATACACTCATGAGCAACTGGAAAGAATGGCCACACTCAATTTGTATGACTATCGAAAAAGAAATAAGATGGTTGGAAGACAAATGAATGATCTCTCTAAGTTTTTAAGAGATGAAGCTGACAAGAGACTCAGATTCCTAAAAGAAAAAAGAAGCTGGAAAACTATCCAATTTCACAGATCAAAGAGGACTGGAAAGTTGAAGAAAATGGACATTGCTGAAAGAAACTACAAGATGAATGTCAGAGATAGGAATTCCTTGTCAAACATGAATTCATGCATCAGTCTTCAGAGAAGAATGACACGCCCCAACTACACAGTTCAAAAGAATGTCATCATTACTGAGACTGATTATAAAGAAGATGTTGACCAGTATGTGCTATGAAACTCTGATGGAAAGGTACTGGGGATAATCAAAACAGTTGAAGACTTGACTTATTTGCATGATGAAGATCTGATGGATATAAGGGATTTGGTTATTCCAGAAAGTCACACTCACTACCAAATCCTTGATATTTTTAAGCTAAGAGCTGCATCAGTAATGGTTGACAGAAGACAAGCTGCCTACAATGAAAGGCAGAGAAAAGATTCATAGAATAGGCTTTATTTTGTATTGCCTTCGAACATCTTTTGAATATCTAATTGTTTATGTCATTTGAATATGTAATTTGATTTTGAATTTGATGTGTATTGTTAATCCTGTGTAAGTAATTGTGGAGGTGTTTTGGGACAGCTGAGGTGTTCCAATCTAGGGTGAGATCGTTGAGTCAAGATTTGGCCCAAGACTGATCAGATTGAAGATTGGAATCTTCTCAACCTCCTCAGAAATGACTAAGTATGGAACCAGGCACACCTTAGACTTCCGTGCAAGCTTTTACTTAGTCGGGTACGATATCTTGTCTATCGGGCAGGGTTACCTTCTTAAAGTCTTCTTTAATGGATATCCGGGCAGGGTTTGAAAATTAGTGTATTACCGGGCAAGGTTCACTAGTTTATGCAATTCCGGGCAAGGATCACTTTATCAAGCAAGTCTGTTCTTCATAGCCAAGTAAAGCTCACTCCCGAGTAAGCTTTAGGCAAACCAAGCTCATGAAGCCAAGTGATTGGAAGACCGGGCAAGGTATTCATTAATAAGTATGGTCCAAGAAGGCTTGAAGTTTTAATGGAATATCTCTAACTAACATCGGGCAAGGTTCAACTCAATCAAGGAACAGTGCTACAAAGCCACTTTGCTAATAAGCTATTCTCTAGCAAAGGGTTGAAGGGACCATTGAAGAACAAGGTTGCTCGTAAGGGTTTGTCGGGCAAAGTCTGGCAAAGTCACGAAGATTGAAGTCTACCCCGGTGAGTATTTTACTTGGTAAAATACTCTTCAAGTAAAGTCTACCCGGAAACTGATCCCGAGCACACTTCTATGTTACCAAGTAATGAAGGATGGCAGAGCACACAGTCTACTCGGAAAATGAATATTGTTTCAGAGCCTACCCGGAAGACTTGTTTTACACGATTATTTCTGAATATGTAATTTGAATATGTTATAGTATTTAGGGTTTCAAGAAGGAATGACAGCTGTCCAAGGGTGTCAGGCCTATAAAAGGAATAATTAGGGCACACCTGAATGAGAGGGGGAAATAATGCAGACATGCTCATTTAACTACAAAACAATATTTGAGTGTGACGGCTGTCTTAGAATAGTACGGACAATAACTTTCCTTCAAGAAACCCTAAATCGATTATCCTTTTGTATGATTAACTTTGTATGAATGGAAATCTTTTGAGTGAATCTTGTGTGTGATAGTTACCTTTGAATATTGATAGCAACTACCCTGTTTATTATTGATTCCGCCTTTAAAAAATAGTAATCTTTTTAAATATAGCAACCCGTCATTAACTCTCTTGTCGACACATTTATTTGTGTGAGTTATGACATGATTCGAGTAAGATCCAGCTGAAATCGGAGACCTGACATGATCTGCACAGCGTATAAGTTACAGGTTACCCGTATAAGTTTGGTCTTCCGTTTAAGCTGGTTACACGTATAAGATTGTTATACGCTTTAAATTTACACGTTGTTTTGTATAGCATATAAGGTGTAATTGTCCGTATATGGTGTTATACGCTGAAGGTTATATGTTGTCCGTATAAGGTGTTATGTCCTGATGGTTATACGTTTAATTATGGTCAACGTATAAGTAGTCGTTATACGTGTAAGAGGTTACACGTCCGTATAAGTTACACTCTTGAGTTTGCTGTTTTCTTTGTTTTGTGCAAAGATGGAAGATTTGAATGCGTTTGTGACACACTCGTCACCGATAATTCAAAATATCGACTTGGAAAACGAAATGGGAACATCAACCAAGCCCCCAATGATACTAAGGATGGAAGATTCTCCTAGTTGCGCTGATAAGTTTGAGACTTTTGTACAAGCCGTGAATTATGACACTTGGGAAGCTGTTGAAGTAGAATATATCATTCCACGAAATTAGAATGGTACAAATCATTGATTATCTCAAATTCCTAAAGCTAATAAAGGAAGATTTATTCGTGAGAAGAAAATGATGAATTTGTTTCAACAAGCAATCAAGTCTAAGATCTTTCAACTATTGCAACATAATGAATCATGTCACTCAATCTGTGAAGCGTTGTTGAACTAAGAAAGAAGAAATCCTACAATGAGAAAATCAAAGATGGGCCTGTTAAAGAAAGAGTTTGACATATTTACCATGGTCAAAGGTGAATAGATGTCTCAATTGATTGAAAGATACTGTCACCTGGTGAATGAGATGAAAATATTGCGAATTCATAAAGTAGAATATTAATACATTGACTAGATTGCTGATTCTTTATCTGATGATTGGAAAACTTTCATTTTGATTCAACAATCAAACTCGATCAATTATGAAAGATTGACTCTAGCCTGATTCATTGAAAAGTTGGAAGCACATGAACTTGAGTTACGCAAGAAACAGAAAATGAAGAGAACTTAGGTTACTCAAGACATTGGGTTATATTGTAATGCATCACAATCGGTGATTGCTCCTAGTCCGAAAATTCAAACTACTTATGTCACAAATAGTAGTTTTAATGGGAGTTCTCAATCGATTCAACCTCCCAACATACCTCACTACACAAGTTTTTACACTGGAACCAATTCAACCTATTATTCTCCTGAGTAATTCCCAAAGCCCACTAATCTACAATCTAATGTTGTTCATTGCAACATTGATGTTAATATCAAGAACAACAATGGACTGGCAATCAAAAACATTCTAGAACATATGGCTTTCTTTGGATCCGTCCTTGAATCATTTGAGTGTTTGATAGCTGAGCGTATTGGTAATTATAACATGACTAAAGAAGATTATGATCAGATTGATCCTGAGGAAATGGAAATGCTATATATTCGTTGGTGTATGGAAAGTGTTGTGAGAAGGGCACACAGATTCAAAGAGATTACTGGTAACAATTTCCTTGATGGGACAACTTCAAAACTCGGATTTGACAAGTCAAAGGTCCGATGTTTCCGATGCAAGGATAAGGGTTACCTCAAGAGGGAACGCACTTATCCAGAAGTTGGAGATGCTAGTCCTCATCCTTTTGGTAGGGATTAAAATTGTCAAACTATTTATCATCAGAGTTCTCCTACACCCACTGAATCATCAATGAAAAATGAAGCATCTTCATCAAAAGCTTGTCATGCACAACTGGATGAGGGTTTCAACTGGAATTATGTTGTTCATCGAGCAAATTTTGCTGAGGTTCTTGATGAGGAAGCTGGAGAACATATATGTGTTTCTAATGCAGGAGAAGATGAGAAAGATGTGGAAACTGAATATATTGTTGTTGATCAAACCGATGCTAAAAAGATTGATGTTGATCAAGTGAACAATACTGATGATATTTCAAGCTATCCTAAGGGGACTGAATATACCAAAATCTTTGATTCAATTCTGAATGAATTCTTTAAATCATTTTGACCTCCTGACATGTTTGAATGTTTTGCAGGATGGTTCAATGGTGAGGAAGTACCACATGGAAATATTAACTTTGGAATTGATGATGAAGAAGACGAGAGTGTAGCAACTAATGAAGATCAAGTGGCTATAAAGATTGAATATATGTGGGATGAAAATGTTCCAGCTGAAGAAGTTCAAGAGAAATTGGATGTTGAAGTAGAGTCTACTAATCATGCATTCATGGCTGGACAGGTAAAATTCTCAACTAATGTTGAACATGTTTGTGAATTATGTGAGGAACAGGATTTTGTGATTAACTCACTTAAAACAGATTATAACAACATTTTTCAAGATTATAAAAGAATTAAAAATGCTTTTGATAAACTTAAAAAATGTGAGAAAAGCTTGTGGGTAAAAATCCTACAAGATGAGAAAAAAGTTTCTATGCTAACTCACATTTAAAGATAAACATATAGCTATCAATAAGCATGTTGATGAAAAAGCGGAACTAAAAAAGGAACTTCAGCTGATTAAATCTGAAACTGAAGGAGTTGATACTAAACTTAAAAGTTACTCCGCCTCATCATATGTTCTTGATCACATTGTTCCTAAGCATTATGTTGATGACAAAAAGGATGATTCGTATTATCACGTTGTTCTGACACCAGTCTGGAGCTCTTATGTTCCAAAAGAACTTGGAGGGTTTCTTAAGGCGATGAATGTGGTGACTAGTTCATCACATCATGATGTTTCATCATCCATTTCATGTGATGAGCAAAGTGTTAAACTTTTGACAGCTCTGAATGTGAGAGCGAAGTGGGTAAGAAAGTTCTTGAATTTGTCTTTTATGAGGTAAAATCTGAAACATGTGATAAATCTGGTAACCATAATGTTAAAACCAGATCTGAAACTCAACCATGTACTAAAACTGGTAATCATAACTCAAACTTTGCAAAAATCAATTTTTATTACAAAAGAAAAGGTATTTGGTTTAAAGAGGGAGACAAGGTGTCTGTAAAACCAAATGGGGGTTTTCAATAGATTGCTTTCGTTAAAGGTGAGACCTCTGAGGAGGAAGAAGAGGCCATTATTTCAAGACAATAAATTGATGAGTTTTATAAATTAAAAGCTGAAAGAGAGAAACAAGAGAATCATGTTCATCCTGTTAACAAGTTTGTTGATAGGAGGAAATGCTTCTGTTGTAATGAAGACGAACATTTATTTTACTCATGTCCTAAAACATTTTCTCAAGAAAGAAAACGTGTGGTGAAAAAAAAACCATATGTGAAAGTTGCATTAGTAAATCTACATATCCACCAATCAAGATTTTAGAAAGGGGGGTAGATAAGGAACTTGTCAAAAAGATTTTTGAAGTAGGTTAATCTTCAAATGTTAAGAAAAATGATGGTTTTTACAAGAATACAAGTTCTGTTGGGCAGAACTAGGTGGTTAAGGGTAAAATCAAAAATAAACCTATTATTTCAACTACTAAAAATGAAGTCGAGTCTTGTAAAATTGAGAATGATAAAGGAATTGAACCTTTAAAATATGAGTATTCTAATTCGGTTAAATCATGCTCATTGGTTGAATCTTTGAATGATTATGAGAACGATTGTTTTGCTGATTGTTTCTTGGAGAAATTAAAACAACCTAAGACCAAGAAGGCTTGGGTCCCCTTGTTTGACTAACTGCTTACTTTTGTATGGGCTTTCAAGATCCAATGACTCATGTTGGATTATGGATAGTGGAGCCTCTCGACACATGACAGGAACTCTTCATTTGCTAAAGAATGTTAAATCAATTGGAGTATGATATGTGTGGTTTGCCGGAAATCAAGGAGGAAAAATTGTTGGAGAGAGTACTTTATCGAACGAGAAAGTGATGTTCAAGAATGTGAATTGCATCACGGAGCTTGAAAATAATTTGCCGAGTTTCTCCCAAATTTGGGACAAAGGCTTTTCAACACTCTTTGCAAGTCAAGATTATATGATTCTGAAGCCTGTGTATAAGATTCTAGATGAATGGATATTAATAAAGGCACTAAGGGAGAATGATCTTTATGTGGTTAACATGAGTGTTGCATCATCGACTCCAAGCACTGTACAATGCTTTGTCACCAAGGTAAAGGAGTAGGTTTTATGGCATCGTCAAATGGGTCACATCAATGTTCGCAAGATGAACTATCTTTTTCACAACCAACTGCTTGAAGGGGTAAACATCAAGGGTTTTCATTTAAGTACGGATTGTTTAAGTTGTAAGAAGGTTAAACAAAAGAAGAAATCGCACCCGACGAAGTCTCTTAATTCAATCAACTTCCCTTTCAAGAGGGTACACATGGATTTGTTTGAACCTGTTAATGTTAAAAGTATCACTAGGGATGTTTACTGTTGGGTGGTCCCTGATGATTACTCGTGTTTCTCGTGGGTGATGTTTCTTGAATAGAAAGATGAGCCCTTTGACAACTTGACGATCTTATTCAAGAAGCTAGAGATGTTATATAACCTGCCAATCCTGAAGAATCAGAAGCGACAAAAGTACCGAGTTTAGGAACAACTGAATTCTTCAATACTGAAACGAGCGTGGTATTCTTCATGAATTCAGTGCTCCTTATACACCACAACAAAATGGAGTTGCTGAACGAAATAAAATATGACACTTATTACAACAGCTAGGGCGATGTTGGCTGATTCGAAATTACCTGTTAGTATCTGGTCAGATTCTTGTTGCCCCAGCTTGTTACACTCTTAACCGCGTTCTGACGGTAAAGAAGTTTGACAAAACCTGTTTCGAGCTGCTTAATAGACGCAAGCCTAATTTGAAGTGGCTTGAGCCTTTCAGATCTCAATGTATTATCCTGGATCCTGATGGAAAATTTGTTGCTAAGTCTGTTGATGGTTTTTTTTGTTGGTTAAGCTAGTCCTTTGTGTCGAGTATTCTTACCTAGCATCAACTAGGTGTGCAAGTGCATCATGTTAACTGTCAAAGATATGCTACTCCTATTCAAAGAAAGGGCGATTCATGGATGTTTGACAATGACAACCTGTGGAGTTGTTTCTCTTTTCTTGATGAGGAAATCACTGATGAGATGGCCACACTATTATTTCAACAATATTTGGGTGAATATTTTCATGAAGACAATACTACACAAGATTGTCCAATCTTTAATGAGAATTCAGCACCTGATGTTGATGACCATGTTGATGATATGACGGCTACACCATCCCTTGATGATGATGGTGAAGATCACAATGATGTGATTGATTCTTTGGAACAACCAACACCTACTTGCGATCCTGTGATTTCTGATAAAGGGGTTAATGATGAGAATGTAACTAATCTACAACCTGATGTGGTGATTTCGGATGAAGTTATTCCTCGTACTCCATCATATCACCTAGAAGAGAATATTATTAGAGATCTGAATTCTGGATTACAAACTCGAAGCCAACTTAATCAAAGTCTCAGTTGTTATTATACTCATGTTGATTCTCTTTAGAAACGATTCTCGTTCAAATGTTTCATTTCTCAAATTGAACCGTAGTCATACAAACAAGTGTTGACTAAAGAGAGTTGGGTCAATGCGATGCAAGAAGAATTTTTGCAATTTGAAAAGCTTGGGGTATGGAAACTTGTGGATCTACCTGATAACAAACGATGCATTAGTACCAAATGGGTTTTCATGTGAAAAAGGGACGAACATGGTTTAATTGTCAGAAAAAAGCTCGTACAGTGGTTATGGGTATCAATTAAAGGGAAGGAGTTTATTACAATGAAGTCTATGTTCCCGTTGCTAGACTTGAAACTATTCGGATTTTCTTAGCCGTTGCATCTTGGAAGGGATTCAAGGTCTACTAGCTAGATGTTAAGTCTGCTTTCGTGAACAGAAAACTGGGTGAAGAAGTCCTTGTAGGACAACCATCGGGGTTTGTCGATCCATTAACAAAGACAAGGTGTACCTGCTGGAAAAAGTGCTTTATGGTTTACATCATGTCCCGAGAGCTTGGTATGACACATTGTCTAAACACTTGTTAGAGATTAACTTTGTTCGTGGCACTGTGGATTGTACACTCTTCAGAAAGGAGGTAGATGGTCATTTGCTGATAGTCCAGGTCTATGTGGACGATATCAGTTTTGGGTTAACAAACGATGTTCTGTGCAAAGAATTTGAGGAAGTTATGAAGTCAAAGTTCGAAATGAGTGCTATGGGAGAGTTGAAGTTTTTCTTAGGTTTGCAAGCCAAACAAGTTACTGATGGTATCTTCATTCATCAGATTAAATATGTCAAGGATATCCTCAAAAAATTCAACGTGGCTGACTCATCACCGATCAGCACTCCTATCCCATTAAATCATGGAATTGGTCCTGATCCCACCGGGGAAAAGGTCGACGAAGCAGTCTACCATTCTATGATTGGTTCCCTCATGTACCTCACGGCTTCAAGGCCAGACATCATGTATCCGACGTGTTTGTGTGCCCGATATCAATCCAGTCCAAGGGTCTCTCACCTAACGTTGGTGAAGCAGATACTACGATATCTCAAGGGGTTTCCAAGGGTCGGTCTTTGGTATCCTCGAGACGATGTATTTGAGCTGAGAGCATATTCGGATTCTGACTATGGAAGCTTCAAGCTGAATGCCAAATCTACCACCGCTGTCTGTCAATTCTTTGGTAGCAGGTTGGTGACATGTTAGTGTAAGAAACAGATGACTGTGTTGCTATCCACCTGTGAAGATGAAAATGTAGTTGCTTCTTGCTGTTGTTCCCAGATTTTATGGATACAACAAAAAATCCGCGACTATGGTTTGAAATTTCTTACTACTCCTATTTTTGTAGATAATACTGCTGCTACATCCATAACTAAGAACCCGGTAAGTCACTCGAAAACTAAACATATTGACATATGCTATCACTTCATCCGTGCTTGTTACGAGAAGAAGTTGACCATTGACAAAATTCACACCGACGAACAAAAAGCTGATCTTTTTACTAAAGCTTACGATAAAAATAGATTTTTGTATTTGTAGGGGCTTAACAGTATTAAGAACATGGGCGGTGGGAAAGAGAGTCATACCGAGGTTATGGATTCCGACCTTTAAGTAACCGTTCACCAGGCCAAATTTTCTTTGTAAATATTTTTATTTAAATGGTTTTTGGTTTTAGCGGGAGAAATGGTTTGGGAATATACAAAAACATTGAAAATGTGTAAAACACAAAAACATTTGAAAAATATTTAAAAGTCAAAACCATTTGAAAAAGTATAAAATCCAAAAACATTGAAAAATATGTAAAACACAAAAACAGTGGAAAAGTGCTCCTCAAAATGAGTTTTGAAGCATAAAAGGAAAAGGATAGTACATTGATCATTTTGTTCCAAGTACTGGTAAAATGAGGTATAAAAGTCTATTGATTAATGTCGGTGCATTGGTAGGCTTTAAAAACAAACAAGTAAAGGAATAAGTGATATAAACTTAACTAGCCAAATTGAAAGATGGGTTAACATTCTAGCACTAAAGTATTGGTGATGATGACAGGCAATTAATAACCGGTCATACTCAAGCCTTATGTTTCAGTAGATCGTCAATAATAAAGTGTTAATAAAGTGTTTTAAGCGTCTAGTACATAGTCTACATTTCAATGGTGTATGGTTTTATGACCTTAAATCCTGTATTGATGGGATGCACTAGGTTTTTGGAACCATTAGGGTCTTTATGCGGTTTATCATCTGGGAATTCACTTCGGTGGATATTTAAAATACTGCTCAAAGGAGCGAACCCTGATAAGTCTTTAAACTTTGATCACTATGTACAAATGTACAAATTTCACTACCTACTTGATCAAAAAACGTTCATAATACATTGTTCCTCCTTTGTTTACGTCTTAATACTAATAAGAAACGGACCCTATGGGATACAATGCATGCAAGCTAACAGATGAAATCATGCATACTCATTCTTGGTAAAGGAAATTTAGTGTATTGCTTGATAATGGGGGTATGCCTTGTTGTCGAAAACTGTTGCTATGATTGTTAATTAAAAATTTCTAAAATGTTTTGATCTTCTAGTTCTAAGTTTAAAGTCATGTTGGGGTGACATGGTAAAAATCAAATCATGACTGAGTCAAGATTAAAATCTATTCATGTTATGATATTCTGTGCTTAATTGAACCTTAATAATATCACTGATGTCTCTGAATCTTTTGTTTTAAAAGTTTAACTGGACAATAATACCAATGACTAGGCTTAACATTAGACATAATAAAGCCATAATATAAAACTGTGATGGAAGAACGGATTGATCAATATGATTCCTTGCTCAACTCACAAAATTATGTTTCTTTTTGTTTTTTATTAGTTCTTATTTTAATATATTTTGTTTTGATTACATCTTTTCGTTCATAAACCAAAAAGATTACATCTTTTCGTTCATAAACCAAAAAGATTTTAATATATTTGGTTAATGGTGATTCGGGTCTGGATATATGAGAATCAGGATCGAGTGTATTTTTTGACAAAAATATTCATATTCTAAGATTTAAATGTTCAAATGAATTGGTCAATGTCATTAAGTTGGACTTGATTAGGTTGAAAATTGTGAAATTGGATGTTTAAAATTAATATTGTTTCATAAAATCAAGAAGATTTTTCAAGGTCATTAATCTGGACTTGATCGGGATCGTATGTGTGAAATTTGTCAAGATAAGCATTTGAAAATAATAAACGTATATGTAATTAACTTATACGGCATATATGTCTAATAGACTTATGCAGCGTATAAGTCAACTACATATAAATAATCATGTTATACGCTAACTTGATACTGAGAAGAACATACATGCTGCTCATTATTTTAATCATTTGTCCGTATATCGTGTTTGTAATTGATATCATTGTTTCTTGTGATTGATCCGCACACCACTTGAATCACTAAAGGTATTAAACGGGTTTTGAATTATTGATCTGAGTTTATTGATGACGATGAACAATACCATATCGTTTTAAACCTAGTTGAACTTGTAAATGCTTTCAAATCCATGGGTTTATGTTCAACAAATATTATCAATGCTTAAACGAACCTTAATGTTCATGATTTGTTGTTAATTATGGTCTATTTGTCAAGTTAATTTTGACCTAGTTTTGCTGATGAACACATAAGTATTATGAACACTTATACGGCGTATAAGTTTAAATAACTTATACGGCATATAAGATCATCATACTTATCCGTTCATATACCTTATCTGTTAAATTTCACTGAATTGGACTTACACATTAATACAAACTTATATGGTAAAAGACTTATACGTCGAAATGTACTTACTCGTTAGGTTATGCTTACACGTTGATATGTCTTATACGTGAAATGGAATTATACATACACATAGACTTATCCGTACATATTTATACTGATACGTGCATATTACATGTTTCCAGGTTTAACAAGTTGAATGTCTTATACGTGAATAACATGTTAGCTGAACTTACATGTTGACGTACTTATAAGTGTACATACTTATGCGTGGATCACAAATGTAATACTTACACGTTTATTTGCACACTTATACGGTAGTGAATGGTTTGCAAATTTTTATAAATCTTTCTAACATGTTATCTTGTTTGTTTGTTTGTGTGACAACCGGTAATTTCCCAAACCCATAAGCTAAGTAATCAACCTAATAACTAGGTGATTGTAAATATTGAGCGCGTGCATTTGTTATGTGCGCCCTGCGCGAGCGCGCCATGTTAGTCAGCGCGTGCAGTTGTTGTGTGCAACCTGCGCGAGCGCACCATGTTAAGAACCAGCGTGAGCATATGTTATATGCGCCATGCGTGAATGATTTGGCTTTATGTTTTCATGTAACTTAAACGTTATGTTGTCTATGGGTTGACCATCCCGCATGATGCTAAGGCGGGTGCATCCTACATCGTTTATGCGCGTGCGGAAGGGAACTAACCTACCCGCATGGCGGGAACGTTGAGAGCTAGTTTGTCTGAAGCTCCAAGATGGAATTGACTTCAACATGACTGATCACTATGTTGAAATACCAAGACCACCTGGAGAATCTACAAATGAAACTCAAATGTCCCTAACTGCGAGAAGGTTACGCACCTACCCGCAGCAAAGACATGTCCTATACGCAGAAAGCTATGCGCACCAAGTTATACGCGCAGAACACTTGGTCTATTCTCCAGTTAAGGAGATTACTCCCGCCCGAAAGGAAACAGTAGCGTGTTTCAGAGATTTTCCACTTTTTACTGTACACTGACAAAAGTACCTGAAAAAGCACACTGTAACATGAAAAGTCAACTGTCAGCCACCCTATTCTCACCAACCCCAGACCTGCATGTTCTGTCCAAATCAAATCAAAATCTTTTATCCACCACTCCACTCTTAAGTAAATAATAATAACTTCCATACTTTATCATCATTACATTTAGATATGAAAAGATTTCAATCCCCTAAAGCAAGGGATTGTGTTCCCTTGAGTTTGCCTATAAATTTGTAGCCTAAATTATCACCCAAAACACACTTCAAAGAACTACAAACTTGCACTAATCCTTTCCCAAGCATCCGTTGTTTCCAGCTCCGATCCTGTTACTAGGTAAGCCGAGAATATAACCTTGAGACCTACTATCCAACCCTTATATTCTCCTATTTCTTGATCTTAATATATATACTTGTTATTTAATCGTATTCTAGACCTTCGATTCCGAGGCCAACACCAAGAAAACCCGAATCTCGATTAATCCCTTAACAAGAACCTCAGGTGAGTCTCACAGCCCCTATTTTCACTGTTTTCACTGTTTTTAAACTGCTTTCGGGGCGAGGGACACGTACTTAAATAATGTTTTATCATGGTATACTTACAAGCTATGCAAGCGATTATGTGTTTAAGTTATGTTTCATGATGAGCAATGCAAACGGTTATCTAAGGTTTTCAATGTATGTGCGCTAGAACTCGAGTAAGTGATCACTTTACCATTGGAACTCTAAGGGTAGGGACTGCTGGTTTGATCCGCCCACTCGTAGGGGTCGCACCTCTTTGCATGGACGAGTGCCTGGCATGGGGCAGTACTATGGGGTTGAGCCCGCTCGTAGGGGTCGCGCCTCTTTGCATGGACGAGCGCCTTGTTTTCCGGCACAACGTCTGCGCGTAACCCGCGGGACGGTATCCTTAGCTCGTAGGGGCAATGCCTCTTTGCATGGACGAGCACAGTTTCTCAGAATTGTTCGCGCGTAACCCGCGGGACAGTATCCTTAGCTCGTAGGGGCAATGCCTCTTTGCATAGACGAGCATAGTTTTCCAGAAACGTCTGCGCGTAACTCGCGGGACGGTTTTACGTTAGTTTAGCTCGTAGTGGCTGCGCCACTTACATAGACGAGCACCGTATCCAGAATTTGTTCACGCATAACCCGCGGAACGATTTTTATCAGAATATTGTCAGAATTATGTGTTAATACGATTTTACCAAGCAGATGTTAATGATGTTGCCAGAAATGTTTCAGAATGATTTTATCAAGTTACTAAAACTTGTGAACTCACTCAGTTTATACTGATTCAAATGTTTTTACGTGTCTTTCAGGAGATAACTAGGTAGCGCATGGAGTCACACTTAGAGCACCACACGCTGAACATCTAAAACAAGCTTTTTGGAAGATTTTGGTTTTATCCCCTCGATGCGCACGGTTACCCGCCGCGCAAGGGGATATGGCGAGGAAATTTTCAGTTTTATACTTGGATGTTTCTTTTTGTAATCTTTGAACAATGTAATGTGTTTGTACTAAACTTCTCATGCGCAATAAAAATCTTTGAATGTTTTGCAATGGCCCGTGCTTAATTATCAATCCCCACTCGTGCGCGCCCGGCTGTTTCCGCCGCTCAGGGCCGGGTGTGACAGATTGGTATCAGAGCACTGGTTATAGCGAACTAGGAAAAGAAGTTTTTAACCTAGACTATAACCTTTGGGGAATCGCATGAAATATTTTTCAAAGAATATTTTCAAAAGAATATTTTCAAAAGAAAAATCACACACGCACTTAGGAACACGGGTCACAGTGTCTAGAGATAAGAACATTATGTGCTCTGAGTACATGCGCTAAGTTTGTTATATTTTCTTTTTATGAAAAGAATGCCTCCAACCAGAGCCAAGGGAATTACCATGACACCCGAGGAGCTCGCAGAAATAATCGCGCAGGCGATTGCAACGCATGAGGCCAGCAAGGCCGAATCTAGTCAGGGTCGCCAAGAGAACGAGACCCCAGAACCCGAATCAGGAGCCTTGAACAAAGGATGCTCCTATAAAACATTCATGGCCTGTAGGCCTTGGCCGTTCAAAGGCACCGAAGGAGCCATTGGGCTCTACAATTGGATTGACAAGATGGAGACCGTTCTCTCCATCAGCGGATGTAGTGAAAACCAGAAGGTCCTTTACGCGACCTGCATGTTCCAAGAAGCAGCTTCGTCTTGGTGGAAGCTCCAAGTAAAGACTTTGGGGCGAGAAGTTGCTCTTCACAAGACCTGGGAAGAATTGAAAGAAATGATGATGAGAAAGTTCTGCTCTCGCGCAAAAATTCAGAGCTTGCAACAAGAATTCTGGAACCACACCATGGTAGGAACGGATATCGATGCCTACACCAATCGTTTCAACGAGCTTTGCCAGCTGGTGCCAGACATGGCAAACACAGAAGAAAAGAAAATCGAGAGGTACATCTTTGGGTTACCTCCTGTCGTTAGAGTCCCGCTCAACGCCGCCGCACCTCCGACCTTTGACGAGGCGGTTGCGCGAGCCATCACCCTTACAAGGGATACGGTTCGTGCGGGTATGTTGACCGCTCGCTTGAACGAGCAGCGAACCTCTGACTCCAAGAGGAAATGGAACTCCCACCGAGGGTCAGACTTCAAGCAGCCACCGCCCAAGAAGCAGGAAAGCACAAGGGTTTACGCGATTCAAGCCGCGGAACCATCAAGGAAAGGATACAGCGGGCCTCGCCCATGGTGCAGCAAATGCAAGTATCACCACGAGGGTGAATGCGCAAAAATCGAATGCGCCAAATGTGGCAGACCAGGACACAAGGCGATGAATTGTCGCATCAGAGAAGCTGGATCGAGCGACAGCTGCTACGCATGCGGGAAGCCTGGACACTTCAGTCGGGATTGCCCACAGAAAGGAAACCAAGCTCGCGGGAGAGCTTTTGTGATCGGCGCGGGTGAAGCAAAGGAAGAGCCGAATGTGGTAACCGGTACGTTTTTGCTTAACGGTCATTATGCATCTGTCTTATTTGATACTGGCGCTGACCTAAGTTTTATATCCCATGAGTTTAAAAACTCCCTGGGCTTAGCGACCAGTAGGCTAGACAAACCTTATACTATAGAACTAGCCAATGGTAGGCAGTTATGCGCGAATGAAAGGACTGAGCAATGTGTATTAGTCATGGGAGGTCATGAGTTCAATATAAACTTGTTGCCAATAGATTTGGGAAGTTTCGATATTGTGGTAGGTATGGATTGGTTGGTCGAGAATCTCGCGGAGATTGTTTGTCATGAGAAGCAGGTTCGGATTCCACTGTTGAACGGAGAAACTTTGATGATTCAAGGGGAAAGAAAGGGAGTTGCGACGAAACTGATTTCGTGCCTAAAGGCGCGCAAGTGCCTAAGGAAAGGGTACTACGCCTTCCTGGCGCATGTAATAGAGAAGGGAGATGAGCGAAGAATTGAAGACTTACCTGTAGTGCGCGAATTTCCAGAAGTTTTTCCTAAAGATCTGCCCGGATTGCCGCCACCGCGACAAATCGAGTTTCGAATTGATTTGGTCCCAGGAGCTGCGCCAGTAGCCCGAGCGCCTTATCGATTAGCTCCATCTGAGATGCAAGAGCTATCCAATCAGTTACAGGAACTTTTGGATAAGGGTTTCATACGCCCAAGCTTTTCACCTTGGGGAGCTCCAGTACTGTTTGTTAAGAAGAAGGATGGTTCGTTCCGGATGTGTATTGACTACAGGGAGCTGAATAAGCTGACAGTCAAAAATCGGTACCCCTTACCGAGGATTGACGACTTATTTGACCAGTTGCAGGGATCCAGTTATTATTCGAAGATAGATCTACGGTCAGGATACCACCAACTTAGGGTCCATGAGGAAGACGCGCCAAAGACAGCCTTACGAACCAGATATGGCCATTATGAGTTCTTAGTGATGCCTTTCGGGCTAACTAATGCGCCGGCTATATTCATGGATCTGATGAACCGTGTGTGCAAACCATACTTGGACAAGTTTGTGATTGTGTTTATAGATGATATTCTAATTTACTCTCGAACCAAGGCCGAGCATGAGCAACACTTGAGGTTGATTTTGGAATTGTTAAGGAAAGAAAGGTTGTATGCAAAGTTTTCTAAATGTGAGTTTTGGCTTAGAGAGGTTCACTTTCTCGGTCACGTTGTAAACGAGAAAGGAATACACGTCGATCCTTCTAAGGTTAAAGCCATCGAAAACTGGGAAGCGCCAAAAACCCCAACTGAGGTGAGGCAATTCCTTGGACTAGCTGGCTACTATCGACGCTTCATTGAGAACTTCTCCAAGTTAGCTCTACCTCTGACCGCGCTAACTCAGAAAGACAAGGCGTTTATTTGGGGCGAGAATCAGGAAGCGGCATTTCAAATGTTGAAACAGAAGTTATGTAGTGCGCCAATTTTATCTTTACCAGAGGGGACGGATGACATCGTCGTTTACTGCGACGCTTCACACCAGGGACTCGGATGTGTCCTTATGCAGCGAGACAAAGTTATAGCGTATGCCTCGCGCCAACTCAAGACCAATGAAAAGAACTACACAACGCATGATTTAGAACTTGGAGCGGTTGTCTTCGCGCTAAAGATTTGGCGCCATTACCTCTACGGTACGAAATGTGTAATCTTTACGGATCATAAGAGCCTCCAACATATATTCAATCAGAAGGATTTAAACATGAGGCAACGAAGATGGGTTGAATTGTTGAACGATTATGATTGCGAGATCAAGTATCATCCGGGGAAAGCGAATGTGGTAGCAGACGCGCTAAGCAGAAAGGAGCGAATAAAAACACTACGGGTCAAGGCCCTAAAGCTAACAATTCACGCAGAGCTCTCTACGCGCATCCGAGACGCTCAGCAAGAAGCCTTGAAACCAGAGTTTGTTAAAACTGAATCCCTTGGGGGTATGATTAAGAATTTGGAACTTAAAGGGAACACTCGATATTTTGCCAACCGCATATGGGTCCCTCTCAAGGGAGGACTGCGCGAGCAGGTATTAAACGAAGCTCACAAGACGCGGTATTCCGTACATCCTGGCGCAGACAAGATGTACCAAGATGTTAAAATGTTGTATTGGTGGCCCAATCTTAAAGGCGCCATCGCGACACATGTCAGTAAGTGCCTGACGTGTTCAAAGGTAAAGGCTGAATACCAGAAGCCGTCGGGGTTACTTCAACAGCCAGAAATTCCCATGTGGAAGTGGGAACAAATCTCCATAGATTTCATTACCAAACTACCAAGGACACCTGGGGGTTACGACACGATATGGGTTATTGTAGATCGGCTAACTAAGTCAGCGCACTTCCTGCCGATTAAAGAAACTGATAAAATGGAAAAGTTAGCCCGACTATATATTCGAGAAGTAGTTTCAAAACATGGAGTCCCAGTGTCCATCATTTCTGATAGAGATAGTCGGTTCACCTCAAGGTTTTGGAGATCATTACAAGAGGGGTTAGGTACTCGACTGGACATGAGTACGGCTTATCACCCCCAAACGGATGGACAAAGCGAACGAACGATCCAGACATTGGAAGATATGCTGCGCGCGTGCGCGATCGATTTTGGAGGTAGTTGGGATACCCACCTTCCGTTGGTTGAATTTTCTTACAATAACAGTTATCACACAAGGCCTCAAGGCAGCGCCGTTTGAAGCGTTATGTGGGCGCAAGTGTAGATCCCCACTGTGTTGGGCTGAAGTGGGCGACAAGCAAATGACTGGTCCAGAAGTGATCCAAGAAACAACAGACAAGATTTTTCAGATAAGGGATCGCCTTAAGGCAGCACGCGACAGACAGAAAAGTTATGCTGATATGAGAAGGAAACCGTTGGAGTTTCAAGTAGGGGATAAAGTACTTTTGAAAGTCTCTCCATGGAAGGGAGTCCCCCGTTTCGGTAAGCGAGGAAAGCTAAATCCGCGCTACATTGGACCATTTGAGATCCTGGAGAGGATCGGTCCAGTTGCTTATAAACTCCGTCTACCCGCCGAACTCAGTGGAGTTCATGATACGTTTCATGTATCCAACCTCAAGAAGTGTTTATCTGACGAAACGTTGATTTTTACCGTTGGAAGAAATTCATATTGACAAACAGCTGCACTTCGTAGAAGAACCCATAGCAGTAACCGATTGGAAAGAACAAAAGTTACGCAGAAGCAAAATCAAGTTAGTAAAGGTTCAATGGAACTCGAGGCGTGGGCCTGAATTCACTTGGGAAAGAGAAGACCAGATGCGCACAAAATACCCACACCTCTTTCAGAACATGGCTTCTGCCAGCAACGTCTCCTAAATTTCGGGACGAAATTCGTTTAACGAGGGGAGAATGTGACAACCGGTAATTTCCCAAAACCCATAAGCTAAGTAATCAACCTAATAACTAGGTGATTGTAAATATTGAGCGCGTGCATTTGTTATGTGCGCCTGCGCGAGCGCGCCATGTTAGTCAGCGCGTGCAGTTGTTATGTGCAACCTGCGCGAGCGCACCATGTTAAGAACCAGCGTGAGCATATGTTATATGCGCCATGCGTGAATGATTTGGCTTTATGTTTTCATGTAACTTAAACGTTATGTTGTCTATGGGTTGACCATCCCGCATGATGCTAAGGCGGGTGCATCCTACATCGTTTATGCGCGTGCGGAAGGGAACTAACCTACCCGCATGGCGGGAACGTTGAGAGCTAGTTTGTCTGAAGCTCCAAGATGGAATTGACTTCAACATGACTGATCACTATGTTGAAATACCAAGACCACCTGGAGAATCTACAAATGAAACTCAAATGTCCCTAACTGCGAGAAGGTTACGCACCTACCCGCAGCAAAGACATGTCCCTATACGCAGAAAGCTATGCGCACCAAGTTATACGCGCAGAACACTTGGTCTATTCTCCAGTTAAGGAGATTACTCCCGCCCGAAAGGAAACAGTAGCGTGTTTCAGAGATTTTCCACTTTTTACTGTACACTGACAAAAGTACCTGAAAAAGCACACTGTAACATGAAAAGTCAACTGTCAGCCACCCTATTCTCACCAACCCCAGACCTGCATGTTCTGTCCAAATCAAATCAAAATCTTTTATCCACCACTCCACTCTTAAGTAAATAATAATAACTTCCATACTTTATCATCATTACATTTAGATATGAAAAGATTTCAATCCCCTAAAGCAAGGGATTGTGTTCCCTTGAGTTTGCCTATAAATTTGTAGCCTAAATTATCACCCAAAAACACACTTCAAAGAACTACAAACTTGCACTAATCCTTTCCCAAGCATCCGTTGTTTCCAGCTCCGATCCTGTTACTAGGTAAGCCGAGAATATAACCTTGAGACCTACTATCCAACCCTTATATTCTCCTATTTCTTGATCTTAATATATTATACTTGTTATTTAATCGTATTCTAGACCTTCGATTCCGAGGCCAAACACCAAGAAAACCCGAATCTCGATTAATCCCTTAACAAGAACCTCAGGTGAGTCTCACAGCCCCTATTTTTCACTGTTTTCACTGTTTTTAAACTGCTTTCGGGGCGAGGTACACGTACTTAAATAATGTTTTATCATGGTATACTTACAAGCTATGCAAGCGATTATGTGTTTTAAGTTATGTTTCATGATGAGCAATGCAAACGGTTATCTAAGGTTTTCAATGTATGTGCGCTAGAACTCGAGTAAGTGATCACTTTACCATTGGAACTCTAAGGGTAGGGACTGCTGGTTTGATCCGCCCACTCGTAGGGGTCGCACCTCTTTGCATGGACGAGTGCCTGGCATGGGGCAGTACTATGGGGTTGAGCCCGCTCGTAGGGGTCGCGCCTCTTTGCATGGACGAGCGCCTTGTTTTACGGCACAACGTCTGCGCGTAACCCGCGGGACGGTATCCTTAGCTCGTAGGGGCAATGCCTCTTTGCATGGACGAGCACAGTTTCTCAGAATTTGTTCGCAGCGTAACCCGCGGGACAGTATCCTTAGCTCGTAGGGGCAATGCCTCTTTGCATAGACGAGCATAGTTTTCCAGAAACGTCTGCGCGTAACTCGCGGGACGGTTTTACGTTAGTTTTAGCTCGTAGTGGCTTGCGCCACTTACATAGACGAGCACCGTATCCAGAATTTGTTCACGCGTAACCCGCGGAACGATTTTTATCAGAATATTGTCAGAATTATGTGTTAATACGATTTTTACCAAGCAGATGTTAATGATGTTGCCAGAATGTTTCAGAATGATTTTATCAAGTTACTAAAACTTGTGAACTCACTCAGTTTATACTGATTCAAATGTTTTTACGTGTCTTTCAGGAGATAACTAGGTAGCGCATGGAGTCACACTTAGAGCAACCACACGCTGAACATCTAAAACAAGCTTTTTGGAAGATTTTGGTTTTATCCCCTCGATGCGCACGGTTACCCGCCGCGCAAGGGATATGGCGAGGAATATCTTCAGTTTTATACTTGGATGTTTCTTTTTGTAATCTTTGAACAATGTAATGTGTTTGTACTAAACTTCTCATGCGCAATAAAAATCTTTGAATGTTTTGCAAT
>NW_027500503.1:0-83721 GCF_021521415.1 Bidens hawaiensis
TAGTCGATAACGACTACTAACATCTCCAAATATTGGCCATACAATAATATATACATACATACTATAACATCTTAACGCCTACCATATACGAGCAAGCCTATATAAAATAGTTTAAATGTTTCATCATTCAAAATCGTTTAGGTGTGCATGCTAGCCCAAAACTTAAAAAGTGTTAAAAGGGGCATCATGAACTCACCTGACACCACGAGCTAGAGAATCCCTAAGTAATCCCAAGACTCAAACACCTGCCGGTTTACATTCAATCAATACTAATGACATCAAGACGACTCGTTTATCCTATGAGATGTTCTAACGGGGTTCGGGTCACCTAAAGCCTCGACCTCATCAAACTAAATCACGAGAGCCCCCGAGGCCTCACATTCACCAATACGACCCTTAGATACTCCCGGGAATAAAGAATTCCCAAATTACCCCCCGAAGCACTAGGTGATACCAATACGCGTGTTTAAGAGTCGTTTAGGCCGTGAACATCCAACTCAACCCCGTGTGGACCCATTATGATAAAATCACAGCCAAAAAGTCCACACGACACTACACGAGTCAAATGGGTCGGTAACTCGCAAGTAGAACGCACCAAGTACTCAATAAACGCAATTGCAAGTTGTACCGACCTGTTGGAGTAACCGACGACCAATTCAGCCCCATAACTTATAAAAATGATTTTTCAACAGTCCGTACATCAAACCAAGTTCCCCCAAGCTGAATTGGTCGTTAATCACTTCCACCCTCGCGTTAAAAGCTACAAACTACAATTCTAGTCAACCGAACACTAACAATCAAGCTACAACTAGTTGACCAATCTAACGAACACCAATGAACATGATTTTTAGGTATGATATACGGTTAAGCCTAAAAGGAACCTATCAATCAATAACAAGTAAAACGTGCAGATTTTAGCATGCGAAGATGCATTTAATTACATAGGATAACCTTTAAAATAAATTGTTAAATTTTTACCACACTTTAATAAATGACTTAGGTTTATAAAAATATTTTTATTATAGTTTTCTAGTGGACACAAAAATTATAAAAATTCCTCCAAGACAGCAAGGTAGGTGCCGCTATTTCTGTGCGCAACAAAATGGTTTTATTTTTATAAAATTCATTAACGAACCAAATTAAATGATTCCAATTGGGTTTGATCTTTAACTCAAAATATTATGTTCCAGAAGTGGAACCAACTAATTTGGACTTGTTGAAAAAGAGTTATGATGTCGGGAAGTCAGACCAGAATCCGTCACACCACATCAGCTTTGACACTCGATCTTATAAATTCATAAAAACCATTCAAATCTCGTCCAAAAATTACATATTATACCTTTCTGGAAACTAGACTCAAAGTAGAACATTATGGAAACAATAATCGATCAAAATAAATGGATTATCATCGCGTTATGGTCCCTACAATAAACATATACGAATCTGTCAGCAAACTGTTATCATCAAAACTCAACCTTAACGACCAATAAGCGCGTTAATATGATCAATTAAGGTGTATAGGACTTGGGGAATCGTAGAACAAACCTTCAATTGATGTTTTATGCTCAAACCTTGGCTGGAAAGAAGAAAATCACAGGTGTGGGGGCTGCACAAGTGCCGATCGGACAGCAAGGGAGGTTAGGGTTAGGTTTTGTGTTATAAAAATAAATGTTACGCTCTAGCCCCTCCAATTTAAAGGATATGGCAACTTGAAAGAAAAGTTTAAATAATTTAATATACCAGAAGGATAATAAGGTCTTCGAGGAACGACGGATAACTCCCGAGAATTGCACATACATTACACGATATTAATCATTAAACCAAAAATTAACGGGCGTTACAAGTCCACCCCCCTTACAATGGGATTCGTCCCCGAATCCCGATACGACAGGAACAACTGCGGATAGAGTTTCATCATCTCGTCTTCGGACTCCCAAGTAGCCTCGGAACCCCTACGGTGCCTCCACTGCACCTTCGCCTATCTAACCACTTTATTTCTCAAACGCCTTGCCTGACTGTCAAATATAGCAATCGGTTCTTCAACGTAGTTCAATTTACTATCAAGTTCAATGTCATCAAGAGGCATATGGGCCTCATCATCTGCTAAACATTTCTACAAATGGGACACGTGGAAAGTAGGATGAATCCCCGAGAGCTCATCAGGCACTTCCAGTTTATACGCTACCTCAAACTTCATCGCAGGTGTCACACCCCGACTAGTACAATGCGGAAGCGTAAAACGGGAATGTAACAGACACCTCTGGTATCAACACATTGTTTATAAAGAAACATTACAAACTAATTTACATTATATTACATTTATTCGTTCTATCATTGTTTTACAGTCTAGGTGGTACAAACAAAACTAGTTCGTTAACTAAACGTTCTTACTACTAACATCCTTGCCTCTATTCACATAGCATCAACCGCACACCTTGGGCAAATAACAGATCACCAAATCATTCCAATTTAGGTACACCCGAAAAGCAGTTTAAAACGGGTCAACTACTAGAGTTGGTGAGTTTCACAAGTTTCAAGAAATCAGTAATGAGTATTCACAAGTCAGCACTTGTAATCATGAAATAAGTATGTATGTGTGTAAATAATGTATGTGATGTAATTATGCTAAGCTACAGTGAAGCCAGGACTGTTCGTGCTGCGTGCCTCCATTTCCCACGCTCAATCAACCACTGTGGCTCCTTTCCGGCCACATCATGCCCCGGTAGCTATGTCTAACACTACATAGATGGTTCGTAAAAATATGGACATGTGCAAATGGGATAATGTCTCAGCAACCATGCTGGCCCCGCCTGGGTTTGTCAAACCAATAGTGCTACTCACAAGCCACCGGCTCGAAGTTAATCACTGTGATCGTGGGGACTTTCATGTGTTAGCACTTAGATAATTCACATCATCACATGTTTCAGATAAGTATAGAGATATAAGCAAACATGCTTTTCACCCCAAAAGTTCGTAAAACAGTTTAAAAGTGAGGTCATGAAACTCACGGTTTAGTAGATATTCAGTACTGTATCAGCTCGTGGTTTGTTCGGTCCGCTATCAGTAGTTCCTATAATCAATATTATAATAATATTAATATTTTAATATTATTATAATCTCAATACTAAACTGGGCTGTATAACTAATCTGGGTGTAGCTGGAACGCCCAGAAAGTGGCAATAGGCTTAGGTTGTGATGTTGTTCAATGTCTAATACTTAAAACTGAATTTGGCTTAGATTCCCGTTTTCCCAGCTGGGCCTAGTTGTTCGTTTACGCGTTCAGAAAACAGTTATGGGAAAATAAGCTTGGTTAAATGTATTGGTTAACAAAATGACTAAGTTATAAAGAAAGATCACATACTGGGGTCCCGGATTAGCCACGGGGCCCGTTTCCGTTTATTCAGTTTGATTTAAGAAGGAACGCGCACAATCAACCCGGATTGTCCAGGTTTTTCATAGAAAAGTTTGTTTTTACTTAATTAGTTCAAAAATATGATTTTTGATCACTCTTGGTGTTTTGATATTTTCGCAGGTTCGTTAGTCGCAAACTTGCCGGTTTTTACTGAAACTGAATTTGTTTAATATTCAAATTAGCCTAATTAATTAACCGTTAATCATTAAATTATGAAAATTTGACCACTTATCAATTAAAATATGTAGATTTTTATAAAAATATTTCTTGAATTTATTTACTGATTTATTAATTTATAAAAATTCATTTTATCAGCTATATTTCGCCTGAAAATCGTTCGTTTACCCCAAAAAAATTCAAAAAATTCCACAAAAATTCCTGAATACTCAAATCATGTCCCAAATCAACCTGTATCAATTCCAGAATGTAAAAAGCTCGTGCGATATTCTTTTCGGCCCAATTTCAGCTATAAAAATTCACACAAACGCAAATAAAAAAAACACCTTTAAACTTCTCCAAATGATCCCAAAATTCATATGTGATCAAAATACTTCAAATCTGAGTTTACAGAAAATTTTCATAATATTTGAAGTATTTTAGCTATTTTTCCCAAATAAACGTCCCAATTTGGTAATAAATTCGTCAAATATTCTCGGATGGTCGAAAATTACCAAATTTGATCAGGGACTCATTGAAATGGTCCCTGATGTCCCTGCAAAATTTCAAGGCCTAAAATTATGCACATCACAACCTTAACCTAAATAGCCCGTAAGCGAGTGTTTCTGCATTACCTTAGCGAGTTTGGCTCATTTCCGACTTTTTAATCAAGTTTTCAGGTTCTTGTGGTTCTAAGAAAGCTAGGTACAAGTACTATATCACAAACCAAGCAATTTTTCATCAACATAACAGCCCTTAACTAAGGGTTTTGGCTAGTGCACAAACACGAACTTTTGAACCGTAAAAACGCCGTTTCAACCCTTTAATCCATGTTTATGGCCAAAAAAACTATCAAAACAGGTTCCTTACCATGTTTATAATCAAAACATGTTTATCAACCATTTTTAGGACTTTTACACGGGTATGAGTGATTTTTAGTAACCAAGACATGTTTTTATGGTATTAAACGAGTTTAAACAAGTATAAAAGCTACTTATTTGAGCTCCTTACCTTAGGGTTTGAAGGTTTTCTGGAAACTCAGGTTTATAGCTGCTTGGACCTCAATTTTTATCAACTAAAATGAATAAACAAGCTTCCAAAATATGTTTTATAAAAGAATGAGGTGGGGGTGGGCTACGGCCGGGATTCCTTATGGGCCCCCTTTGGGCTGTTTTGGCCCAATATTCTGATTTCTCAAGCCCAAATATGAAAAGCCCGGTCCAAATTTAGTTCGGGTTCGGTTTTTGGCGCAAAAAACTTATCGGGTGCGTTAAACAGCGCGAAAATAAGTGTTTTTCGGCTAGTTTTGTGTAAAATTATAAAACCATACTATATGTTTGTAAAAATCAAAAATATTTTCACGGACCGCTTAAAACATTTCAAGTAAGTGTTTGGTAAGTCTTTTTCGGCTTAACGGATGATACAATGCTTGGTTTGTAACTATCTTTCGCGTTTAAATCTATGGCGGGTAGTTAAACGAGCATATTTTCGTTTAACTTGTTTGCTATCAAACTAAGACCATATTTCTAATATTTTATCTTGTATAGATCGTATATCACTTATAGATGGCCCCCCGATATATCTGGGTCATAACCCGACCCGTTCGATTAATCGTTCGTTTGTTACGCAAAAGGCGTTTATTTGCTTAATCGGTAAATACGTACTGAGGTGTACCTTGTTTTGGCTCAAATGTCACAGCAGGCCACCAATAATTCTTCTTCAGGTCTTGGTACATCTTGGTCGCGCCCAGATGAATGGAATAGCGCGACTTGAGTGCTTCCGCCAATATTTTTCCTTTAAATCCCGCATACCTCGGTACCCATAAACTCCCATCCTTATACTTCACTCCATCACCGACGACTTCCAACAATTTCTCCTGACCCAAAATACGCTATGACATAATCAATTCCACCTGTAAAGCTTCATTCTGAACGTTGGCTATCTGGTTTAAAATATCAGGTTTAAGAATAAGCTGATAAGATTTCACACGAATAGGTTTCGGTCTCTCCTTCTGGCTCAACGCGTCGGCTACCACGTTAGCCTTACCGGGGTGGTACATAATCTCCAGATCATAATCCTTAATTAACTCCAACCATCGATGCTACCGCATATTCAGTTCCTTTTGTTCGTAGAAATACTTTAGGCTCTTATGATTGGTATAGATAACGCAAGGAACACCGTACAAATAATGCTACCACAACTTAAGCGCAAACACAACCGCTGCCAGCTCCAAATTATGAGTAGGATAATTCACCTCATGAGGCTTCAACTGCCGTGAGGCATAAGCGATGACTCGACCTCGTTGCATCAGGACACAAAGCCCCTGGTAAGAGGCATCAGAATAAACCACTAAATCATCAGTGCGATCGGGTAAAGCTAGAATTGGGGCATGCGTCAACCTGTTCTTCAACTCGAGAAAAGTCTCCTCCTGCTCAGTACCCAAAACAAACTTAACACTTTTCTTGGTCCACTTGGTCAATGACGAAGCAATTTTCGAAAAGTCGGGAATGAAGCGGCAGTAATACCCCCCCAAGCCCAGAAAGCTACGGATTTCGGAAGGAGACTTCAGAGATTCCCATTCGTTTATGGCTTCCACCTTTGCAGGGTCAACCAAAATACCACTCGGGTTAATAACATGACCCAAGAACTGAACCTCTGTTAACCAAAAAGAACACTTAGAAAATTTCGCATACAACTTGTTCTTTCGCAGAGCTTCCATAACATCCATGAGTTGACCGGCGTGATCGTATTCACTTTTAGAATACACAAGAATGTCGTCGATGAACACAATAACCGAATGATCGAGCATCAGCCTACACACCCGGTTCATAAGATCCATGAACGCAGCCGGTGCGTTGGTCAAACCGAAAGACATCATGAGGAATTCATAATGCCCATAACGAGTGCGGAAGGCAGTCTTAGGGATATCTTCCTCCTGAATTTTCAACTGATGATACCCGGACCTAAGGTCGACCTTCGAGAACCAAATAGCTCCTTGAAGCTGATCAAATAAGTCGTCGATCCTTGGTAGAGGTTACCGAATTTTTTACAGTGAGTTTATTCAATTCACGGTAATCAATGCACATCCGCACGCTACCGTCTTTCTTCTTAACAAACAGGATAGGGGCACCCAAAGGTGAGATGCTCGGTCGAATGAAGCCCTTGTCAAGCAAGTCTTCAAATTGAATCTAAGTTCTTTCATTTCATTTGGTGCTAGACGGTAAGGGGCTCGAGCAACGGGTTTTGCGCCCGGTACAAGGTCTATCTGGAACTCGACCTCGCGATCCGGCGGCACATCTGACAAATCATCTGGAAATACATCTGGGTAATCCCGAACAATGGGAACATCACCAACGGTAGCCACCGCGGTTTTCACGTTTATAGCATATTCCAGATACACCCCGCACCCACGCTGCATCAGTTTTCCCGGCTTAAGCATAGATATGATATGTGGTGTCGCACCATTCCGATCACCGAAGACCATAATTTGGGTCCCATCCAGGGCCCTTAGACGTACAAGTTTCTGACCACAAACGATCTGAGCATCAACACTTGCGAGCCAATCCATCCCAAGCACCACATCGAAACCGCCAAGCAGCATCAAGTACAACCGCATCAGAAATCTATACCCAGACAACTCGATGGAACAACCCTGAATAGCCCTAGACACGGAAACGGACTTTCCAACGGCAACCTCAACTTCAAACACATCTACTACACACTCAAGTAATTCTTTCAACGTAGAACAGAAAGCGACAGACACAAGACTTCCACTGGCACCCGAACCCAATAAGATCGAAGCTTGTAATTCATCAAGTAAAAAAGGTATCTGGGATAATATTACGCTCCTACTTAGCTAAACAGTTACACATACATCCTTGAAGGAGCGAGGAATTTAAGCGGTCAAGTACCATGGAACCCAGAGTGACAGCATGCTACGCCTCAGCTAAACAATTGCGCGCAAGGCGTTCAAGAGGATGGGAAACGAACTGGAGAATATAGGGAATAAGATGAACTTTAACGCTAACGACTCGAGAGTTAGCCAAATCGTATCCCTATAAAGATGGAACCCTAACATAGTCAGACACTAGTGGTATTTAGAACATGGAAGGTAAGGGTAAACTGCTAGTCGTTTACTTCACCAGCCCGTCCTAAGCACCCCTTCCCCAAACCACATTAGCATTCTAAATAACACTTAAACAATTAATCACATACTGGAACTTTTAAATTCAAAGTAATGACTAAACAATTTAAAGTTACCTTTTGGCGTGCAGCTACTCGCGGTGGGCATACTAGTTTTTCTTTTACAGTTCGAGTCCAAGCATTCGGGGATGCTCGGATCCCTCGAACCATGGCTCTGATACCAACTTGTAAGGCTCCGAACCCCGGGAACCTCACAGTTGATATTCATACAAAACACTTATAAAAATATTTAACCTTCAAAATAACTCGTTTCATTAAAATAACCATTTCAGAGTATAATTCAGCGGAAAACATAAATAATAAAATAAGTTCCCAAAACCAAATTAAATGTATTTAAATAAATGTTAAAAGGAAAACATTTATTATTATTGAAACATCTGACTAAGTATGCTCTCCACCGTCCAAGTAGCTTCGTGCACGTCCAAGCGGCAATGCATCCACCTCCTAACCTGAAACTCACAATAACATGCACACAAATTCAGCTTAAGCTGAGTGAGTTCAAGTTTTAATAAATAACATCAATATTAATAATCATAATAGTCATTCCCAAAGGTTTTAAACTATAAAAGGGATACATCAGTTAGGCCATCATCTTCGATAAATAATCATCCTTATGTATATATACATAAATATCAGGGTTGAGCAAACGTACAACCCAAACACGTAATATCAGGGTCGAGCAAATGTACAACCCAAACACGTAACATCTCATCAACATATGCAAACACAAAGTAGGCATACGTAACATCCGTAGTCGATAACGACTACTAACATCACCAAATATTGGCCATACAATAATATATACATACATACATACTATAACATCCCAAGGCCTACCATATATGAGCAAGCCTATATAAAATAGTTTAAATGTTTCATCAAGCAAAATCATTTAGGTGTGTATGCTAGCCCAAAACTTAAAAAAAGTTAAAAGGGGCGTCATGAACTCACCTGACACGAGACACGGATTCTCCACGAGCTAGAGAATCCCTAAGTAATCCTAAGACTCAAACACCTGCCGGTTTACATTCAATAAATACTAATGACATCAAGATGACTCGTTTATCCTATGAGACGTTCTAACGGGGTTCGGGTCACCTAAAGCTTCGACCTCATCAAACTAAATCACGAGAGCCCCCAAGGCCTCACATTCACCAATACGACCCTTAGATACTCCTGGGAATAAAGTATTCCCAAATTACCCTCGAAAGCACTAGGTGATACCAATACGCGTGTTTAAGAGTCGTTTAGGCCGTTAACATCCAAATCAGCCCCGTGTGGACCCATTATGATAAAATCACAGCCAACAAGTCCACACGACACTACACGAGTCAAATGGGTCAGTAACTCGCAAGTACAACGCACTAACTACTCAATAAACGCAATTGCGCGTTGTACTGACCCGATGGAGTAACCAACAACCAATTCAGCCCCATAACTTATAAAAATGATTTTTCAACAGTCCGTACATCAAACCAAGTTCCCCCAAGCTGAATTGGTCGTTAATCACTTCCACCCTCGCGTTAAATGCAGGAAACTACAATTCTAGTCAACCGAACACTAAAAATCAAGCTACAACTAGTTGACCAATCTAACGAACACCAATGAACATGATTTTTAGGTATGATATACGGGACATACCTAGGAAGATTGTGGTGCAAAAACTCACTTCAAACAGCCTCGACAATAACACAATTGAACATCCACCGGTTAAGCCTAAAACGAACCTATCGATCAATAACAAGTAAAACATGCAGATTTTAGCATGCGAAGATGCATTTAATTAAATGTCTTAGGTTTATTAAAATATTTTTATTATATATTTCTAGAAGACACAAAAATTATAAAAATTCCTCCAACACAGCAAGGTACATGTAGCTATTTCAGTGCGCAACAAAATGGTTTTATTTTTATAAAATTCATTAACAAACCAAATTAAACGATTCTAATTGGTTTTGATCTTTAACTCAAAGTAGTATGTTCCAGAAGTTGAACCAACTAATTTGGACTTGTTGAAAAAGAGTGAAGATATCGGGAAAACAGACAAGAATCCGTCATACTGCATCAGCTTTGACACTCGATCTTATAAATTCATAAAAACCATTCAAATCTCGTCCAAAAATTACATATTATACCTGTATACCTATTTGGAAACTACACTCAAAGTAGAACATCATGGAAACAAGAATCGGTCAAAAACAATGGATTATCATCGCGTTACAGACCCTACAATAAAAGTATACGAATCTGTGAGCAAACTGTTATCATCAAAACTCAACCTTAATGACCAATAAGCGCGTTAATATGGTCAATTAAGGTGTATAGGACTTGGGGAATCGTAGAACTAACCTTCAATTGATGTTTTATGCTCAAACCTTGGCTGGAAAGAAGAAAATCACCGATGTGGGGGCTGCACAAGTGCCGATCGGACAGCAAGGGAGGTTAGGGTTATGCTCAAACCTTGACTTGGGGAATCGTAGAACTAACCTTCAATTGATGTTTTATGCTCAAACCTTGACTTGGGGAATCGTAGAACTAACCTTCAATTGATGTTTTATGCTCAAACCTTGGCTGGAAAGAAGAAAATCACCGTTAGGGGGGCTGCACAAGTGCCGATCGGACAGCAAGGGAGGTTAGGGTTAGGTTTTGTGTTATAAAAATAAACGTTATGCTCTAGCCCCTCCAATTTAAAGTATATGGCAAATTGAAAGAAAAGCTTAAGTAATTTAATATACCAGAAGGTTAATAAGGTCATCGAGGAACGAAGGACAACTCCCGAGAATTGCACATACTTTACACAATCTTAATCATTAAACCAAAAATTAACGGGCGTTACATAGTCTATCCTCAACTAGGGCCTTTAGTTCCCGGTTTTCCTTCTAAATGAACTGCATATGTCTAAATAAGGTCCGCTGCTCTGCCCGCATATGCTCTTGAAATAAACGATCAGAGTGCATCTGACTTTGTTGCTGATGGATAAGACTCAGCAAGTTATACAACTAGGCATTGAGAGACAAGTTGTAAAAGTTCGGGTGTACTGGTTTCATTGGAACTTGAGGACGTTTGATAGATATGAATGAGTGCTTAGGTCGTGGCAACACAGTAGGACTTACTGGAGTCGTAGCTTGCTATTGAGGACTTGGCATACTAGCAAGCACAGTCTGCAAGATATTTCTAAACTGAGGGTTTGACATCGTAGTAGTCATCAAAGTCATTGTCCAAGGGACCGGAGATACATGCATTGGAACCGGTGTTGGAGATCTTGGAATAACAGGAGATCTTGGAATAATATGAGGAGTAGTAGCAGGAACAGTGACAGGTGTAGACAGTCTCACTGTAGGCATAAAAGGTAGGCTTGGAATCTCAATACCTGAGCCACGTCTAACCCGTTGCTTCTTTGGTTTCTCGCCTTTCTCAACCATCGGCTCTTTACCTTTACATTTACGCTTCTCGGCAAACGTTAACTCGGCACTAGGACCCTGACCACCATCATTGCCACTATCATCTCCACTTGTACCACCATCACCACCCTCGCGCTCAGAATGTGAATTGTCATGAGTCCAGCGATCGTGAGATAGTGCCTCGTAATCAATATTGGAAAGATGGCCAATCAATCGCTTGTACCGTAGCTGATCTTGAAGGCTCTGGTTCCTGTACGTACGCAACCACCTCATCGTCTCTACGTTCATATGCTCCAACTTCATCAAATCATCCAAATTCGTTGTATCTTTAAATAATGTCGGCTGTAAATCATCAATAATCAACTGTAGGGACTTCGGATACATCAGAAACTTGTGTTAACTAGTGCAGTTTCCTTCAGAAGATAGAAAACCAATTCTGAAAAGTTGAATGGTTTATTCAACACTAGAGCAACAAATGCCGACTGCAATATAACCCGGCATTCATCATAACCACCCTTCCATCCTCCAAGGCAATGTATTAAGATGTGTAACAAACACATATACTGTTCGCACAAGCTCGCCTTGTTGTACGTAGACCGATCCAAGTTCCTTTAATACTGTATCCTCATAAACAATCCACGTATCAACAACCTATCAAACTCTCATCGATCATCGATCATATCAAGAAAACCCAATACGTCCAGAATCACTCCTACATCCACAACTACCCTCTTGTCTTGAACAGTAGCCTCAATCTGGTTTTCCCTCTCATCAAAACAAGCCGTATTTTAGAAAGCACGAATAATAATTTGGTAAAGCAAAGTATTTGTGGAAATCGCCTTATAGATCCTGGATCGTAATAAGAAGTTGATGATCCCTCCAAACATTGGCGTACCCTCAAAGTTATCTTGTAAGAAGGCACATAGATTGTTCATCTTGTCCCACAGTAATAGAACAGGAGCTTCTTCAGGTTCTGCCTCTTGCACTTAAGCTTGAACCTTAGGTTTTTGTTTAGGAACAACCTCTGGTTGTTGTTCCAGAGCAGGATAAGGTACAATCTTGTCAGCCATACTGTTAAAAACGAAAACAATATTAGTAAAATATTCAAAAATAAAATCTTTTAAATTAACGAATGACTATTCATTCGTTAAAGGTAACTATACGAATGATCTCATTCGTATGAAATAACTATATCTAGTCTATCACATTCATTAATCCTAACGAATAAGCCTATTCATTACATATTCGTTACCTTGTTACCTTAAGCCACCCATTCGTTACATATAACAAATCAACATCCCATTCGTTATGAAAAGTGTAAGGGAGTCAAGTATTATCCAAATGAATAACCACATTCCCTAACCTAGCGAATAACTTGGTTATTCATAAAACTATAACGAATCATGTATGTTTACATTAATTTTGACTCTCAATAGTCAATGTCCAAGGAATTTAGATTATCAAAAGTCAAAACCCAATTAACCTCATCTAATTATCAGATGATTTCAAACTGAAATAAAAAATTAAACTAATCATCTATGTCGGAAATGGGTTTAATACATTAACAAATGAACCACAATCCGAAAACTATCAAACACCCTAAGCATTTAATCAGTTTATATGTCTGTTCATATCTGTTTATTAATCAAACAATTAAATCCAAAATTTATATCCAAATCTAATAAACCTTGCATCATTTGAATCGCCATTACCTGTATAACAGCAATCAAACAGTCAATTTCAATAGTATTGAGTGCGGAAATTCTAGTAAAAATTGGCAAGAGTTTGGCTTAGAGAACGGATGAATGAGGATTTTATTCGTCACCTGGGGATTATAAACCCCCTACAATGATTGCACACGAAACGAGGCGATCCGTCAATTTTGAAATAATGAATGACCTCATTAGTTAACTTAACCCGATATTCTTTAGAAATTAAAATGAAAGTCACATTCGTTACAAGTTTAACGAATGATCATCACATTCGTTGAATGATTAACGAATGATACATTAAACAAGTCCATTCCTTAAAATAGTATATAATAACTACTCATTCGTTAGTTCAGCGGAAGCGAATGCGAATTCCATAACGAATGTGCCCATACGTTATGCATAATAAGGAATGACTTGTCATTCGTTAATACTATTATAACGAATCACAAGATTCGTTAACGAATGAGACATAATCTCATTCAATTAGGGTTTTAAAATTAATTAGATAGTCAATTAAATCCGATTAGGGTTTTAATTGAATATAACAATATTAATTACATTAAACACGATCAAACGTAGACCAGAAATGTTTAACTTAAACAGGTATTTCTTTAAAGCACGTTAAGCACGAATTAACTAAAATTTGGGGTGAAACCCTTTCTTTTTGTTTTGAATTATTCGCGAGCTCGGTAAATCCAAAATAAAGCAGAAAAAGTAAAATCTTTTTGTATTTTTAAAAGTTTGAAACATAAAAATAATACACAAAACGTAAAGCAGTTAACATTTAACAACTATTAAAGCAGTACATATTTTTGAGAGTCGAGCAGGGAATCATATTGATCAATTTTTCCTTCCGTCACAATTTTATTTTCGGTTTTTATTATGACTGGTGTTAAGTCAATTATTGGTATTGTTGTCCACTTAAATCTTCCAACAAACTTTTCAGAACTTTCGGTGATATGTTTTAATTCGTTCAATTAGGCACAAAATATCAGAAACTAGTGGTTCTAATCTTGATTCAGGCTTAATTTGATTTTCTCTAAATCACCCCAACTTGACTTAAACCTTAGAATCAATTTGATATAAAAATGATTTATTTAAAGCAATCTTAGCACGCAATCCCCACTACAAGATATACCCCCCGTTATCAAGCAATACCCTTAGATCTGTTCCCATGGATGAGTATGCATGATTTCATCTGTCGGTTTACATACATTGTCTCCCTTGTGGTCCGTTTCTTAATGGTAATAACACGCGAGCAAGGGGACAATGTATAACTCACAGCGTGGTTTGATCAAGTCTGTATTTGTTTTGTACTAAAAGCACATTTGGCGATCAAGTTTAAAGACTTAAGCAGATACACTGCGGGTTCGCTTTCTTTTCAAGCATTGTTTAATATTCATCGAAATGAATACCAGACGTAAAACCGCATAAAGTCCCAATGGTGTTGGGAACCCTAAAGCATCCCATCAATACGGAATTTAAGGCCATAAGACCATACATAGTTGAAGCGTTAACCACAAACTAGATGCTTTTGATATTTAAAATAGTTTTCAAATTGATTAGAAGGCTTGAGTGTGACCGGATTATTACGTTTCTGCCATCATTATCAAGACTTTTTCTAGAAACCAACATTTCTTTTTATTCAAAAATTTTAGGTTTATATCACTTACTAATCCTTACTTGTTTTATTAAATACTAATCAATACATCAATACAGTTAAGCACACAGTCTTTTATTAAATACTTTTTACTGAACTTGGGATCAAATGACCAATGTACTATCATTTTCCCTTTTTGCTTCAAGACTAAATTTTGTGGAGAATTTTTTGACGTTTTTGTAACTTTTTAATATTTTAATGTTTTTGGAGTTTTTAATTTTTATGTACAAACTAAAACCACAATATTTTTGTAGTTTTATATTTTCTCCCCCTAAAAACCTACAAATAGAAAATAAAACATGAAAAATGAAAATTAAAATGATCTAACTGAGCTTTTGAACTTCATTCAATGTTTTTAAACCATTTATACCAAGCAGATATTGAAAACGCATTTTCTCAAAAGCTTTGGTATAAAGGTCAGCATTTTGAAAATCCGTATGAATTTTTTTCAATTTCAATTAATTTCTTTTCAAAGAAATCACGTATAAAGTGATAACGGATTTCAATATGCTTTGTTTTTGAATGTAAGAACCGGGTTTTTGGTGATAGAAATAGCGGCCGAATTGTTAATATAAATTGGAGTAGTATGAAACATCAATCCGTAATCCCACAGATGCTGCTTGATCCGGAGTACTTGTGAACAGCAGCTCAAGGTCGCCACATACTCCACTTCGGCTGTTGAACTAGAGACCGTTGTCTGCTTCCTACACTGCCAAGAAACAAGCCAGCTTTCTAAAAACTGACAACCCGCTGTTGTTGACTTAAGTTGATCTTGCATCCCCCGTAGTCGTAGTTGGTATAAGCAGTCAAAATCAAAATTATCATCCTTGGAGTACCACAACCCGATGTCGGGAGTTCCCCTTAGATAATGTAAGATACGCTTAACCACCGCTAGATATGTCACTCGAGGACTTGATTGATACCTAACACATAAACATAAATGAACCGAGCACAGCTCGACACAGGGTCGGAATAACGGTATCCTCCAATTCATCCGGTGATAAATTGTGACCCACTAGAAGAGGTGTAGATGGGATTTTTCCAGTAGATATCTTGACTCGGCTCAAGACATCGTTCATGTATTTCGTCTAATGGATAAAGATCCCGGTCTTAGACTGGTGAAGTTGCAGTCCCAAAAAGAAGCTCATCTTCCCCATCAAACTCATTTCAAATTTCTTCTGCATCGTAGTCTAGAATTCTTTGCATAGTCTGTCGTTTGTTGAGCCAAAGATGATATCATCAACCTATATCCGGACGAGGAGCAGATCATCACCATCATTCTTGTAGAAAAGTGTACAATCAACTGTCCCCCATTTGAAGCCACTATCAATAAGATGGTCAGCCAACGTTCTATACCAGGCTCTCGGAGCCTGGTGTAGAGCATATAGAGCCTTGTTTATTCGATAAACTCGCTCTGGATAGTCAGGATCTACAAAGCGGGGAGGCTGTTTCACGTAAACTTCCTCGTGAATTTCCCCGTTACAGAATGTCAATTTAACATCCATTTGATTAACCTTGAAGTTCTTATAGGCTACATACGCTAAAAATATGCGTATCACTTCCAGTCATGCTAATGGAGCGTACACTTCAGTGTAATCGATGCCTTCCTGCTGATTATACCAAAGTACAAAAAATCGTGCCTGATTGCGCACAATCACCCCACGGTCGTATTTCTTGCACTTATATAACTATTTAGTCGGTATCGCCCGTTTAACTCTGTCGGTTTTGTCAATGAGGTCCCATACACCCAGTTATACAAACTGTTGCAGCTCCTCTAGCATAGCCTCTACCCAAGGAGGTTCCTTGAGTACAATTGTAACACTTGTCGGTTCAATCTAAGACAAAGAAGCAAGTGTATTATGCAATTTTCAGAATACTCGTTGCATGCAAATCCGCATATGAACACAACACAGGATCTTCTGTAGGAGATACATTAAAATCAGCGTCATCACATACATTAGCCGATTGGTGTCGAGTTCTAACAACGTCATTTACATTACCAATGATCTGTTCCTGCGGATGGTTCATGTGAATCCTTAAAGAAGGATTCGCAGGAACATATACAGTATCACCGAGATTGGTGATATTTTCCTCAGCTATGTCTAAAGAGATAGTTGACGACACATCTTCAATTTGAATAGGCTCGATAACTTCTTGAGCTTCATTCAAAGGAATTAAAAAAGAGTCGACGAATTAAGCTTCATCGGAATATTCTAAAAACATCATTTGATGTTTCCGATACATTAGGTATCTCATTCACTTCATAAGTAGAAGAACTTGGTTTTGGAAGACATTGTTCTTCCAAATAAGAACGAACCAAATCTTATGATATTTTGTCAAAGGCTGGTGTGAACGAGTTAAATAAAGTTTCATAATAAAACATCCAATCATGTCCCTTGCCGGTAGGAGGTGTAGTGTAACTTTGACAATCAACATAGTACCACTCTTCTACACACCCCGAAGAAAAATTGACGACATGCTTCTTAGGAGAAAATAACCTTCAAATGCCTTTTCGACGAATTTCCCAGCGTCTTTCTTCAATACCGTACATGGACACCGGAATGGTTCCAAATACTTTAAGTCTGGCTTTCAGTTATTCAGAAATTCATAGCTAGTGTTCTTGAACTTCTTAACCGTTAGAACACGATTAAGTGTATAACAAGCAGTTTTCACAGCCTCGTTCCAGAATTGAACGGGAAGCTTAGAATCTGCTAGGATCGTCCTAGCCGCTTCGATCAATGTTCGGTTCTTCCGTTCAGACACACCGTTTTGTTAAGGAACATACGATGCACTGAATTCCCTATGTATTCCACGTTGAATATAAAAGAAATCCAACACATTGTAAAGTGATTCGATCTTAGTGATGAGATGTTGAATCAAAACCGGTGTCTGATCTTTAGACCGCATAAATAATACCCATGAGTACCGAGAGAAGTCATCGATCACCACTAGACAATATGAATCTCCCGCTAAACTAGCCTGATTCACTAAACCAAATAAATCCATGTGAAGTCGTTCTAGTGGAGTTACGATCGAGTTCATCTTCTGTTTTCCCTTCTTACACGCAATGCAATGATCATTGAGTTTGAAATGCTTAAGAGACACACCATCCACCAAATCATTTGCAATCAGATGAATCATTTAACGAATGTGGATGTGTCCCATGCGTCAATGCCACAAAATCGAATCTTTCTCCATTTCTTTGGAGACAAAACATGCTTCAGAAGGTGAAACGGTTACATAAGTACTCATGTCGAGAACATAAATATCATTTGATTTGCGAGATCGCATGACAACAATTTATTTAGGAATAGTGTATCCCGGTTGAAGGATAGCACATTCCTTATCTGTGAAGATGGTAGTGTACTGTTTATCACAAATCTGTGAAACTCTCAACAGAGTGTGGTCTACCTTCTCACAATAATTAACCATCTTGAACGTAATTATACCATTTGAGACTTATCCATACTTTGTAATCATTCCCCCGTGATTACCCGCAAATGCTACATACCCAACCTAAATGTCTTTTACGTTGTTGAGAAGGTTGAGGTTGCCGGTATGTTGAGTCAGATATCTACAAAGGAAGATTGGAATCTTCTCAACTTCCTCAAGAAATCGGCTAACTATGGACTACGAGCAAGCTTGGATCATCGAGCATGGTCTTTCAGTATATTCTTCTTAAGTGTTAAGCCTTCAAACAAGCTACACTTCTCCGAGCAAGAGTGTTCTTCTATCAAGTATGGATTGCCAATCGGGCTAATGACTTGATCATTCAAGTTTAAGCCTGGTGATCCAAGCACAAGTGATCCGAGCACATTGGTGTCAAGCATGGATGCTATAAGAGGATGTCATATATTCTAAGTATAGACTTCAAGCATGGTTCAGTCCCGAGATTGTTAAATAAGTAAATGTAGGATTGAAGACATCAAGAAGAATATGCTTGCTCGATGGACAAATTCGAGCAAAGCAAGGGATAGTCAAGATGGATGAAGCATGCAAGAGGAGAGTAGTTTCTATCAGAAACTATTCTAAGTAAAGTGAGCTCGAAGTCCCTTATCGAGAATGCACTGCATATCAAGTCTGCTCGATCAAGATACCTATCATGCTCGAAGACTTTTATAGTTGTATTTTATTTGTTATTCATTATGTAATAATTAAGGGATTCTAGAAGGAATGTAAGTGCCTATAAAAGGCATCCTAGGTTTCTATTTAGGGCGAGCGGATAAGAACGGAATACGAGGACACAAATAATCCAACGAATATTCTCTTTGTCTCCTTGTACATCTGCCACCGTCAACACGAAACCCTAAACATTCTTTTCACTGTTTCATTGAATGATGCATTAAATGTAGTGAATCTTTGTCTTTGATATTTTTCTTATTGAATATACTTTATTGTTTCGTTGTTCTTATCTCATACCTTTGTTCCCATCTGTTTAATATTCTGATTCCGCCGGAATATCCAATAGGCCTTTGGGTTATTAGATCTGTGTGTTCTTGTCAACCTACTTAAGGTTTGCACCAGATTTACGGTCCTGATAAGTGGTATCAGAGCTGTGGAAGCTCACTGAAGGCCATGAGACTGAAGGTTTGTGATAAAGTTTGAACCTTTACAAAGTTCTTGTCTGTAAAAGTTCAGATCTGAGAAGATGGATTATCAAGAGGTATCAACAAACAAGATTCCAAGGCTAATCGGATAAGAAAACTTCATCAAATGGAAAGTCTTGTTTGAAGCTGCAGTCAACTATAATGACCCTGAGCTATGGAACTCAATCAAGGATGGACAATACATTCCCTCTCTCACTCCAAACAATAATGCCACCATTGAGAGCAAGATGAAGAAGCGAGACGACAAGGCACTGCCTATGCTGAAATTATGTCTCTCTTGGGAGATATTGATCAGTGTCAATCATTACAAAACCGTAAAGGAGATGTATGATGCAGTCATAAACAAGTTTGAAGGCAACATAGAGCTCAGAGACATCAAGAATGACAGATTGAAGCAATAGTTGGACCTTTTCAAGTTCAAGGAAGGTGAACGACTAAAGTCTATGCTGCAAAGATTCATGACAATTGTGAATGAAATCAGAACAACTGACTTACAGATTTCTGATTTTGAGCTAAATAAGAAACTGTTGTCTTCTTTGTCTGGGGAATGGTACACAGCCAGCAAGTTCATTAAAGAAAAGGCTAATTTTCCCAATTTTAAATTGGATGATGTCATAGCATTCCTATAGGATGATGAGCAAGAGATGATCGAAATTAACATGATAAGAGAAGAGAAACCCAGCTTCTCAGTGACAAATGCTTTAGTGGCACCTATGGGAAATCTCACTCTTAAGTCAGCAGCAGCCAATAGTGGAAGAGCCTATTGAATCAGGATCAATGTGTGGAGGAAGGCAAGCAAGATTTAATGTTAAAATGATTGAAGATAATGCTGCTTCTACAGCCAGTTAACACCTTCCTTACACACAAAACAAACCAAGTCATGGAATATATTATCAAGCATTATTCTCCATGTTTACAGATTCCTACCATGCATTTGTTGCAAAGAATCTGATTAACACAAATATAGTGCAAGAAGACCTTGAACAGATAGATGTGAATGACCTTGAAGATATGGACATAAAATGGCAAGCTACGATGTTGGCAGTCAGGAGCAAAAGGCTGTATAATAGGACTGGGAGATCGTCTTTGTCAGGACCCAATGACCACATTCGATTTGCCAAGTCTAAAGGCATTTGTTACAATTTCCAGCAGCCAGGGCACTTTGCTAGGGAATGTAATCAACCAAAGCAATTTGTTAATCAAATGAATCAGAACCAGTTCTACCAGATTCAACATCAGAATTATCAATGGACTCAATAGAGAAATCAGTTGTCAATCACAACCCCTATCAGAACCACAACAGATCCCAACAACACCAAGCTCAGCCACAACAAAGAAACAATCAGCTTCAAATTCAGGGCAATCAAAACAGAAGTAATGCCAATGTTGTGAATGAGGTTAGAGATCAGGGAAATGTTGCAGTAACTATGGTACCATAAGATGGGGAGTTTGACAGGAGTAACCATGTTGGAGAGATGGAAAAAGCCAATGTCGCATTCACAGCAAAGATGCAGGAAAAGGGAGAGTCTTCAGCATCACAGGTACAATCTTAACCTTTAATTTCTGATCTTCTTTTAACAAATTGATGAACTCAACAAGGAGATTGGAATGTGGAAGGAAAGAGGCTTTTCTGAATGTCTATGAGACAAGTGAAGCCACATATGAAAATCAGATTAAAAGTCTGGAGGAAGATTGTATGCAAGCCTACATGACTCAATCAAGGATGACTGTTGAGATTGAAAGTCTTAAGAAGATGTACATAGAAGAGAAGCTCAAGAACTCTGAGTTGCTGATTCAAATGGATATTTTAAAGAACCTTGTGTCTATTGGAAGAAATGAATATCTAAAGCAATTTAAGAGTGTATTTGAGGACAAACAAGAGTTTGTGAAGAAATATGAAGATGTAACCGTGAACAGAGAAGGTGAGTTTGTCATGAAAGAAACTGTTAAGATAGATGAGAAGGAAGTAAAGCAGACTAAAGTGAAAAAGAAATGGAGTGAATACTCAAGTGAAGAAAGCACCCGTAGTTGTAGAAGTGACAGATCTTCAGTTGACAAGAAGAGAAACAAGAAGGGTTCAAAGAAGAAGAATAGTGAACAGATAACAAAGCTAACAAAAACAACCCCTAAACTTAAGAAGCATTATGAGAAGATGAGGAGGGAACACAAGGTGTTTGGTATATATGAAAGACCTCAACCAAAGAACAAGAATAATAAATCAGAGAACTACACATATGATCAACGTCCTCCTATTTATCAAGTGTTCTCCAACCATGAGTTGTTTGACATTAGGGATGCTGAGTATGTAGCAATGAGAAGGCATGTAGCTAGTCAAGAAACAAGTTCATCAAGTCCTCCATCCAAACTGAAGAAAATCACCTTTGTCAAGGAAAAGTACCCTCAAATACCTGATGTGAGCAAGCCAATCAGACTTGACTACACCAATTCTCTATACCCAAAAACCTCTCTAGGTTTTGACTTTCCAAAGCCCAGTGACAAGATCAAGGACAAGCAACTGCTTGAAGATATGGGGAGTTTTGCAAGAGTGTGGTGCAAGAAGTATGACGCCTATGGACATCACACTGATTCATGTTGGGTTGTTGATGAAACATTTGAAGTTCCTAACATTTTCAGTGGGTTTGATATGAAAGGATGCAAAGAAATGTGTGAGAAATATTTGAATGGAGAAAGGAGTTCTTTTGATGGTGAGGATCATAGGTTGACCTTGGAAAAGAAGCTCAAGTCAGTTATGAAAATTAATGAAAAATCAAAGGACTCTGACAAGCCTGTCAAGGGAAGAAGGTCAAATGAAAAGGGAAAATCAAAGATGAGACCTGGTGTCCTGAATGGAGATGAAAAATTTCTACTAAAACAAGGTTTTGAACCAAGAGGTTATCAATGGAAGACCAAGCAAGAGATAAACAACTGGAAAGACACTATACTTGATAAAATTGAAGAAAGTATCAAGTCACCAGTTGAATACGAGTCTGATTCTGATGAATCATGTGAAACAGTTTATGAAGATCCAGTTCCAACTCCTGTTGAAGTTCAACATGACTCTGACTTACCAACTGATCCAGCTTGTAGTTCAGACTGTAACTGATTGAAATGTTTATGTATGTAGGAATAGTCCTTGGATGGAAATGATATATAGTACATAGAAAGTGGATGTTCCTGGCATATGACCTGTGATAGGAAGCTCTTATGAATTATGAAAGAAAGTTTGAAGGACTTGTTGCATTTGGGAGTGATGAGAATGGAGGAAAGATTGTTGGAAAAAGCACTCTTACAAATCGCAAAGCATCTTTTGAGACTGTGTTGCATGTTGAATGACTACAATATAACTAACTCAACATTTCTCAAGTGCGTGATAAAGATACAAGGTTACCTTCAATAATGAACACTGCCTAATCCTCAAGCCTGAATTTGTCATTCCACCAGAAATGATTATGATGATGGATCCAAGGAATGGGAACCCTATGAGCTGAGAAGAAGAATGCAATCTCCAGAGGTGGTTCATGCTTTGTCTCTAAAGCTACTGAAAATGAGACCAGACTATGGCACAAAAAGATGTGTCATGTAAACCTAAAAAACATGAACAAACTGGTAAAAGGTGAGCATGTTATGGGACTTCCTACCAGAGAGTTCAAATTGGAAGAAAAATTTATCTCATGTCTCAAAGGAAAGCAACATAAGTCCTCACATAAGAGCAAATTGATAAATTAAATTGACGAGGTGTTGGAAATAATCCACACGGATCTGTTTGGTCCTGTAAGTGTTCCAAGCATTTGAAAGAAGAGGTTCTGCCTGGTTATAACTGATGATTTCTCAAGATTTACACGGGTCTTTTTCATGGGAAGCAAGGATGAGACTCCAGAACTAATCAAGACTTATGTACAGAAGATGGAAAATCAACTTGAGAAGAAGGTGAAAGTGATTAGAAGTGATAATGGGTCAGAATTCAAGAATGGACATGTGGAAGAATTCTGCACTTCTAAAGGGATCTTTCAACAGTACAATGCTCCAAAAACTCCTGAGTAGAATGGTGTTGCAGGGAGAAGAAATAAAACATCGAATGAAACTACAAGAACCATGATAGCATATGCAAACTTACCAGTAGCTTTCTGGGCAGAAGTTATCAACACTGCATGCTATGTGTAAAATAGGGTTCTTTTGAACAAAACTCACAACAAGACTCCATATGAGATTATCTTCAAAAGAAAACCTTATGTGAAGTTCTTGATGCCTTTTGGTTGTACATGCTCACTGCTGAACACAAGAGATTATCTGAACAAGTTTCAATCCAAATCTCTGGAATATTTCTTTATGGGATATTCAAGTCAATCAAAGGCTTATAGATTGTATGTCAACGAGCACATGGTGGTCATTGAGTCCTCAGACATAATCTTCAATGAAAATCACTTTAACAATGTAGAAGGACCCAAATAGTTGTTTGATCAGGAAAAGATGATTAAGTCATTCAAAATCTACAATAAAGACATGGAGGACAGCATGTTTAGAACAAGTAGTGAAGAGAAAGGAAAGCAAAAGCAGATTGATCTGGACAAGCTGTGGTCATCTGTTGCGACAGAAGAGAAAGGATTCACCTTTGAGAGAAGCAACTGAAGACCAAATGAAATGGAGATCAGTCATCAAGAAGCTGCAGTTGAAGTATCCAATGAAGGCCCATGTGATATAAATAGTGAACCATTGCAGAGTCAGCAACATGGTCAACCTAAAGAGTCAGACATATTTGAAGACAAATTTCAGTCATTGTTTGATTCTCTTCAGATTGGAACCAATGAAGCATCCTCATCTACAAATAGCTGAATCTGAAGAAGCTTCTCAATATGACACACCTGATGTGGATATGAGAAATCTTGAATCATAAGTAAGAGCACATCAGATTGTTCAGACTACCTCAATTGAAAGAAATCATCATGCTGAAAACATTATTGGTTTCCCGCATGAAAGAGTGACAAGAAGTTCCTCTGAAAGAGCAAACACTTGTCTCTATGATTGTTTCCTGTCCCAAGTTGAACCAAAGAATATCAGTCAAGCTTTAAAAGACAACAGCTGGTTAGAAGCCATGCAGGAGGAGTTGGCTCAATTCAGAGACTTACATGTTTGGGATTTTGTTGACAAACCCAGAGGAAAATATGCAATTGGCACCAAGTGGGTTTTCAGGAACAAAAAGGATGAAAGAGGGTTAGTCATCAAGAACAAAGAAAGGCTAGTGGCTCTAGGGTGCTTACAAGAAGAAGGAATAGACTTTGAAGAAGTCTTTACCCCTACTACAGGACTAGAAGCCATCAGAATCTTCCTAGCATATGCAGCATCCATGAACATCAATGTTTATCAATTGGATGTGAAGTCTGCCTTTCTAAATGGAAAGATTGATGAAGAAGTTTATGTGACATAACCACCTGGGTTTGAAGATCCAATCCATCCAAACTAGGTGTAAAAGCTAAGTAAAGCATTGTATGGATTACATCAAGCTCATAGAGCTTGGTATGATGATTAGTCAAACCACCTGTTAGATAATAATTTCTACCGTGAAGCTATTGACAAGACTTTGTAATATATGAAATGGAAGAAAGATCGACTGCTTGTACAAGTGTATGTTGATGACATCATATTTGGTTCAACAAATGAACAGATGTGTTAAGACTTTGAACAAGTAATGAAGTCAAAATACAAAATGAGTTCCATGGAAGAAATGAACTTCTTCCTTGGACTACAAGTACAGCATAAGGTAGATGGTATCTTCATAAATCAATCAAAGTATGTACAAGAAATACTAAGGAAATTCAAGTGCCAGGATTACAAGACAGTGTCCACACTAATGGACACACATGAGAAAATGGTACCTGATAAAAAGGGGGAGCCAGTGGACCAGCAGAGTATAGGGCCAAGATAGGATCATTGATGTATCTGACAGCATCTTGGCGAGATATTATGTTTGTTGTATGTGTGTGTGCAAGATTTCAAGCTAACCCCAAGGTCTCCCACATGTTGGTAGTAAAGAGGATATTCAAATATCTAAAATGGAAACCAAATTTAGGGATATGGTATCCAAAGAACCCCTCTTTTGACTTAAGGGCCTATACAGACAGTGACTATGATGGTTGCAACATGAGTAGGAAGTCAACATCAGGAGACTGCCAGTTTCTTGGAAACAGGCTGGTGTCTTGGCAATGTAAGAAGCAGACTACAGTGTCCATCTCAACTGCTAAAGCTGAGTACATTGCTTCATCTGCCTGCGGTTCACAGATTCTATGGATCTAAATTCAACTACTGGATTATGGTTTGAATTTCTTACTCACTCCTATCTTAATTGATAATACTGGTGCTATGTTTAATGTCAAAAATCTAGTTCATCCCTCCAAGACTAAGCACATTGAAATTAGGCATCACTTTATTAGGGACTGTAGTGAAAAAGGCTTAATAGAAATGAAAATAATAGATACATCTGATAACTTGGCTGACCTGTTCACCAAACCTTTATATAAAACTAGGTTTCATTTTCTGTTAAAATGCCTAGGTATGATAAATGCTGATGAAATCTGATTGACGATGTGCGCTTAAGTGAGAGGCTTACTGACTATCTATTTGATGCTCACTGTGATTGATTGCATGATTTGTTGCTGTATGCTTGACTGACCATGTTGATTGAATGAATCATGCTTGGTGAATTGTTTGTGTGAAATATAACTTGTATTTGATGTTCATGTCTCTTGTACTTAATATGGGCATACTTGATATATTTTGTGATTTAAGTATTTCGAGCATGGATCTGTGCTTGATATTTCGTGTTGCTCCTCGAGCACAAACAATCCTACTTGAGAACTTTCATTTAAGTATTTCGAGCACAGGTGACATGTTTTCGCTGTTCGAGCATGGACATATGCCTTGAAAATATTTCTAAGCATTTCGAGCACCTGCGTGCTCGAGCACAATGATTAAGTCTTGAACTTTCATGAAGTATTTCGAGCACATGCATTGAAATGATAAATTCTAAGTTTGCTCGATAGGATCCTGTGTGCTCGAGTGAAAGATCATTCAAGACTGTATGAGTTTGCTAATTGTGTGAATCTTAAGTGCTGTTTGTAAGTCATATGTGCTTGAATGACAAACTGTTTTTTAAAATCAGGTGCAACTTGAATTTTTTCAAAGAAAGTGATTTTTGAAACAACAAATGATTTTTGACTAAGCAAACAGTTTTTAGTGAACTCATAAGAGAAATGATAAGATTATTCAGTTGCAACCTCTGAAGAAGCTTAAATTGTTTTTATATATGGAGATAGTATCCAACCTTATGGGAAATGATAGTACATTGTTTAATCTCCTAACATATTGGTTATAGGCTTAAAAGGATTTATTTTAGTCATTGACAATTTGTATGGTATCATCTCATGAGTGTAACTACCTATGTGATACAAAAATATTCTGATGTGGTGATACATTTGAAGATTAAGGTATGTTCTCTAACACATCTCTCTGGATGATAGGCTAAAAGGTAATTATCCAGTCATACACGAGCCTGTTGGTGTTTTGGTCACCCAAAAGATCTGTTTATTTTCTTATCTGAGCATAAATAAAAGGATAAATATACATACTAGCTAAAAAAATTAATTAAGTAAAGTATTACTAATAGACTATATTTAGACTTAAAGAGGCTCCAAGGGAACTACAAGGGTGGGGCATAAAAATAAGTCCTAAACACCCTGAATGTAAGGCATGTAAGTCCGGATGGCATGTAAGTCCAACGTTCAACTTTAAAGTCTAATTTTCTGAATAAATCTGCTCAATTCTAAAACTATTTTGACCAAGGCATCAGGGGGTTGAAGTCAAATTGGGGTGACTTGGAGAGAGCTAAATAAGCCTTGAGAAGAGATTAGGGACACCCTGAAATCCATGGTGTTGACCTTTCTGATCTTATGCATTAATTGAACCTTAAGTATATCACAGAAAGCTATGATATTCATGCTAAGTGCCTATACCTAATGTCAACCTGACTTAAATCATAATAAGGCCAACCATGAAGTGTTGTAAAAGTTATTGAACAATATGATCCCATGTTGAGATCTTTATATAAAGTTGTTTTGAAGTGACCTATCAACTGAATTTTGATCTCTTATTCACCTTAAACTTATGCTTGGGTCTAAAAAAAGTATCTTGAATGATAAATCTTAGTGCTTTAAGCAAAGGTTTTGTGTGAACATGTCCAAAGTGCTGGACAAATGTTTCTGTGTTTCAAACCTAAGTTCTGAAATAGTTGAAGTGTTTTCGAGCATGATACTATGCTTAACACTATTTCTGTTACTCATTGAGCACACTGATGTGATGGGAAATTTAATTAAGTCGTTCGAGCATAGATCATGCCCTTCGAGCATAGAGAAAGGTACTCTAAGTTATTCGAGTACAGGTTCACTTGCTGAAATAAGAAGTTACTTCACCAGCATATACTTTGTCATGATAAATCTGTTAGATGTTTCTAAGTGTTGTCGAGCATGCATATACTCTACGAGCATAGTTATTCACATGAAAGTCTGTTAAGTATGTTCGAGTAAGTGTTGAGTTGATGTATTGAATGCGTCTTGAGTATGTTGACTGATTATTTCTTATGTACATCGAGCACAAGCGTTGAGAGTTATGATTGAAAGTCTTATGTACTTTCGAGCATGCTACATATCACGAGCATGCTAGCGTGTCTGTTTGAATTATATTGGATTGGTCAATGAGATACTCTCGAGTATGAGCCTATACTCGAGCACGTGTAAAGATTCCTTTTTAAATTTGGCTAAAGCATCGAGCACGAGTATATTCGAGTACAATATCTCGAGTATACTGGTCTTTGAGCAAATCATAAATGAACATAACCTTTCTTTTAGAAGTACGTCGATCATGAATTGGGATAAGTTCTCGAGTACAGTGGGAGACAGCTGTTTGTTTGGTTGTATGCTCGAGCAAGGGAGGTACATATAATTTGAATTTAATGACAACTGTAGTACACTAGGCGACAAATCAGGGATATACTGACCAAACGTTAGGTATAAAAGAGAGACTTAGAAACTTTCTCACTCATTAAATTTCCCTGTTTCAACCTAATCAGAAAACCCTCTTGCTCGTGTATCCCCTGCTCACTCCGAAATCTTATTTGTGCTCTATACTTTTTCTAACATAGCCATTAGCTACGTTTTGACCTGGTAAGATATCGATTATCGTTATTGTATCCCCAAGTTTCAAAATTAGGGTTTCTATTGAATGTTTACTGATTAATTGCTTGATTTGTGCAAGTTCACAAACTACTACGGAACAGGATACTGAAGACGCTATTCTTCTTTAACTACTCACCGCTATCAATTGTGCATTTATGGGTACTGATTATTTTCTTATTTTCCAGAACTGATGGCAATGAAGTTCGAGTCTAGGCACAATATGTGCGCTCTGTTGGAAGTAAACGATGACAATAGAGAGTTGGAGTTAATCATCAATTTCCTTAACAACTCCAACTTGCAAGTAGCGTTGACAGAAAGCCCAACCATATACTGGAATCACATCACAGATTCCCGGGGTTCTACTACTTATGTTTGTGACATCAATGGGAAGAGAATTGAAGCCTCTGTCTTAAATCAAGATATTGAAGTAACTAAAGCATCAATCAGAGAGACACTACAATTAAATGACAATCATGAGGTGTGAATGAAGGACATTTGTGAATGAAGGACAGTTTCAGAAGGGAAGCTTTCAAGAAACAATGGGATATCAAGGAGGTGTGAATGAAGGACAGTTTCAGAAGGGAAGCTTTCCCTTGATTTACAGATTCTTGATACATCATGTTATCCAGTCCCTGTCTCCAAGAAGAGGAACTTGGACTTTATTGAGCAGGGAGCTTGCTACCATGACCGTAGCCATTGTATATCAACAACCATTCAATTTTTCATGATTTATTTTAAATGGTTTGGTGTCCAATGCTGATAAGGGGGTAAATCAGAGATTTCTTATGTACCTAAGATTCCTTCAAATACTCATCAATAGGTCTTTGTAGAATCTGCAATTGACAAGAGAGGTCCTTAGACTACAAGACCCAAATATTTGTCAAAGGATCAAGGAGTCGAGGAGTAAATTTAATGATAATATAGATTGGGTTATTCTCCCTTGGTTGCTTGTTCCAGAGATAGGAGTAATTGATGTACCTCTCACACCTGGACACAATGAAGATGATGAAGATGATGAAGATGAAGGTGGAAATGATGAAGGCAATGATAATGATAATGATCAGGGAAATGACAATGTTGGTGTCAATAATGAACTAATTATTGAACCAATTGCACATGAGGCTGAGAATGTTGATGTTATGGAGCACAATGATGAAATAAATGAACCAGCTCTTCAAGCTGTTGGTAACGAAGTTGTTAAGTTTGCAGGCACTGCACCAGTTATTGATAAACTGGTTGATGAACCAAATCATGATAATATTCTCTCATCTCCTTCCACCACATAACCAATATACTCAAGTCCAGAACCAATAAACGACACATCATTCCCATCACCACCAATCTCACCCCATCCATAAACCAATTACTCTCTCACCACCCATATCACCACCTGCTCAATCTCTTCAACAAACACAGGTTCAAACACCATCAACCTCTCCTTTTCATGACCCTATTCAAGATACACATGTCTCTCATATTATGCCATCACCTGAATCCTCTTCTCTAGAACCATAATCTGAATTTGACTTTCCACCCACACAGGAAATACCAGATTCAAGCCCAAATGTGTATACACTTATAAATGAAACGCTGAGTTGGAGCATGAGTATATGATGTTGAAAGAGAGAAATGCCTTTCTTAAGCAGAAGAGCATGGCCCTCAAGCAAGCTCTACAACAAGCAATAATCCGGATTCAAACCCTGGAGCAGGCTGAGGTTGAGAAGACCTCAGATGCACCAAAAACAGGGGTAAAATATAACTCAACAAGAAGATGCTCTTAAATGCTTAAATGAACAATATGCTGAGGCTAGTGAAGAAGAAACTGAAGTGGGGACATCCAATGCTCTTGGAATGAGTAATGAAGAATATGTGGAAGATGCATTGGATGAGGGGGAGTCAGAGAAGGAAGAAGAAACTCAAGAGCAGATTATAAAAAGACAACAGAAGGGAAAAGGGATTGCAATCACTGATGAAGATCTACGTCCCAAATTTGTACAAAAAATGCAATCTGAAGATGATATGCTGCAGAGGGATGATGTGGTGGATCCAAACATTGCTGAAGTCGAGTATTTTCAAACGGTAATCAAATTAATTAATCAAGAGAGAGATAGAGCAGTGATTGAAGAAGAAGAAGAAGAAGAAGAAGAAGAGGAGATTCCCTAAGAGGTTCTAGAGACTTTAATATAGATGAAAAAGAAAGAAGAAGATGAGGAGAAACTGAGGAAGTCGGCAGATGAAAGTATCAAGGCTGCATTCGAAAACTAGAAGAAAAACCAGACTCAACAAGCTCAAATTGAGCTGGAAGAAGAAATAAATGAATCAGAGCCTGAAAATGAAAATGAAAATGAAACTGAATTTGGTCTAGGCGTCAGAGAAGAACCTAAAAGGAATGAAGGACCAAAAATTCCGTGGAACACATATGTGAAATTCATTGCCCAACTGGTCAAGCTCAAAACTTATTATGATATCTTGTTGAATCTAGATGAGCATGCACCGGAAATTGTGGCAGCGGCAAGAAAGGTTCAAGCAGCTGAACGGGAAGAACAATGGAAAGCCAGCCAGCTGCTATTGACAGACAAACCAGAGCCCAGAATTGATGAAGTCATTTATGAATAAATTCATATTGCTGAGCCAAGAATTGAAGAAATATTTGATGATGAACCTGTAAATGTTAATGAAGAGCCAACAATAACTGAGCCAGATCCTGAAGTTAGGGGATCTTTGAAAAGAAAAGAAACATCTAAAATTGAAACCCCAAAGCAAAGAGACAAAAGTCTGTAAAAGTCTATAAAAGAAGGGAAACACAACCCAAGGTTGTTGAAGCGCCAGAGATAACTCAAACTGAAGAACCCAGATCGGAGCCCTTCACAACTTAGATGAACATATGGAAATTGATGATGAAGAAGAAAGGACGAAGAACACTAATGATAAAGAAAAGGAAGATAGAGCCTACCTCGTGAGCCTCAAATATGACTTAAAATACCTTTAGAGGATATCTAAAGAAAAGATTACACAAGAGGCTGAAGGCTGGAGGAGGAGAGAATCCCAAACAGAATTTTTGTTGAAAGCCGGACACAGACCTGCATATCTGAATCTACAATCATTTGACACATTCAACCAAATGTATAAAAATGCTCTTGTGGATGATGTTGCAAATCTCATAGAAAAGGTCAGCAAGAAAAAGGATGAAGGAGACAAAGTATTTAAAGAGTCTGAGAGTAGCAAGAAAAGAATTGAAAAGAAAGCCAGGGATGTAAAAGAGTATGAGGTAACGAAGAGAAAGCACAAAGACATCAAATTTTTACAAGAACATGGATATAATTACAACTCTTTAATCGACCTATCTCTTGAAGAATTGAAAAAGAAAGTGCAAATGGTCAAAGACTCTCATAAAGAACCGAAATGCACTAAAGAGTGTATAAAAAAGAAAGAGTTGAGAATGAGATTGGAAAAGGAAAGACAAGAAGAAGAAAAGAAGAAAGCAAAAGTAGTAGAATGGTTCAAAGATCCTCAATGAGTGCAAACACTGAAGGACATTGTGCTGGATAAGGGAATGACTGAATAAGAATTTGATAGTATGCTTCATGATCAGCTACTTGAAATATATCTTAGAGAGCAAAGGATATTTCTAGAAACTGAAAGAAAGTTATTGGAAGCCAAGATGAAATAACAAGAAGAGAAAAGCCAGAATGATCAGCATTCTCTGCAAGAGAGGTGCAAACGCGGGAAGATTGATGATGCAAACTGATGAAACCATCAGACAATGGTTTGATGAATCAGAATAGGAGGAAGCAAAGAAAAATCATCCATTAAGAACAAGCAGAATTGCTATAAGGTCAAAGATTGTGAGGCCTGAATCTACAAAGAACTTGAACCTGGCCACACATTTTTATTTTGATAAAAGATCAACGACCTTAAAAGTAGTAACTGAAGACAATGTAGAGAGCTTAATAATCTTCAGAGATGAGTTGAGAAACTTTTCAAGAGAACAACTGAGAAAGATGGCTCAGCTGGACCTTCATGACAATTAACAGAGAAGTCAATTTACAGGTCAACAAAGAAATGAACTCTCAAAGTTCTTGAAAGAACAATCTGAAAGAGAATTTGTATTTCTGAAACAAAGAAGGAGAGAAGCCCACAGTAAACTAGAGAATGAAAGAAGAAGAATGAGAATAAATGAAGTACATACCTCAGAACTTTCCCTATGGGATTCAAAGAAGAGTAAAACTCGTCAGGCAAGCAGCTCCAATGGAAAAAGGAGAACTTTGAAGTAATTCTTGGCCACTAGAAGGGAGATGATGGAGCCAAACTCTCAAGTGCAACAAAAAGGTAGAATAGCCCATCCCACCTACAACCGAAACAGAGACTCTGTATCACTGAGAAATGCATCAGGAGGAACTATTGCAGCGGTTGAGTATGATGAGGATCTTCAATTCATACACATCCAAGATTTACAAGACATTATCAATGCAGAGTTTCCTCTTGCTTATGAAGATGGAGTAGAGTTGGATATGTTCAATCAAAAGGCTGCCTTGGTAAAACTCAAAAAGGAGAAAGCTGCTAAAAAGAGCCTAGGAAGAAGATAGCAGGATGGAGCTAATGGATGATCAAACTCATTCCTATTTATCTTTGTTTTGTTTGTCACGATGTATTTTTCTTTGTATTTTGAAAAATGTTTGAATTTGATTTGTAATGCCTAAATGGCAGAATTCCCTTATGTAATGTAATGATATTTGCACTTAAATTGACTATCTTAGGATTTTGATACAAGTGTAACTGTATGCAGGTATGTTTTGGTGCATCTGCGCTTGTTCCATTCTAGGGGGACATTGTTGAGTCGGATATCTATAAAGGAAGATTATAATCTTCTCAACCTCCTCAAGAAATCAGCTAAGTATGGACTACGAGAAAACTTGGATCATCGAGCATGGTTTACTACCTCGAGCATGGTCTTTCAGTATATTCTTCCTAAGTGTTAAGGCTTCAAGCAAGCTACACTTCTCTGAGCAAGAGTGTTCTTCTATCAAGTATGGATTGCCAATTGATCAAACGACTTAATCATTCAAGATTAAGCCAAGTGATCCGAGCACAAGTGATCCGAGCACTGTCATGCATGGATGCAATAAGAGGATGTCATATGTTCTATCTATAGACTACGAGCATGGTTCAGTCCCGAGCAAGATTCACATCCGAGCATGCTGAAGTTTGTTAAATAAGTTAAGGCAGGATTGAAGACATCAAGAAGAATATGCTTGCTCGATGGAAAAATTAAAGCAAAGCAAGGATTATGTAACGTCCGTAAATTTTCAGTAAAAGATTTAGCCTTGTAGTGATTGCGTACACTTTCGGGCTTGACCCGACATTCTTCCGAGAGCTCCTGGCCACCCTCGTAAACGTTCTCACTTAACTTTCCAACCAAGTTGCTACACACTTCATATTGGAGGGACTAGAGTGTAAATTATTATTTTATATCATAAAACAAACCCTAGCTTCTCTTTTTCCCTTGCCTGGCCGATCGCACAGCAGCAAGTGCATTAGGCCTGCGATTTTCTTTTTTCCAGCCAACATTAAGGTGTAAAAATCTAATTCAAGGTTAGTCCCATGTCCCCTCTAGTCTTTTACACCTTAAAACCATCCTTATACATTGCGTATTGATCATTAAACCGCTTGTTTTAGGCTTACCGGGTGGCTGTCCAAGTGGGCAGTTTCGGGGGTGTTTCGGCTAAGGTTTTTGCACCACCAACTTCTTAGGTATGTCACTTACAACATACTAAAATTTCATGGCAAATGGAGGTGTTTAGGTCAGTCAATCAATTTTAGTTCGAAAACTAGGGTTTATCGGGTGTAGGATTGGCAATTGTTGAGTTTGATGCGTTAATCGATCGGATGACCGACCGAATCAGTTTGTACAGCCCTAGGGGGGGTTTAAGGGCTGTGAGAAAATTAAAATTTTTATACTCGGGGCTGTTTTGGTTGGTGATTGGTCAATCGAGTCGGCGGTGCGCGAATTTTCGTTTAAATGTTAAATTGAAAGTTGTAAAAAGGAACCGTCAACCCTATCAACTCGGGTGACATAATTATGATGTAAGAAAAGGTTAAGATGGGAATTTGGTCATTTAGGGCAGATTCGTTTGACAATTGGTTTTAAGATTTAATAAGAGCGTATTCGACTCGATTTGGATTACCGGCGGGTGAGTTGTGCATCATGGTTAGCCCCGACCATAATCGTAGGGTGGATTTGGTTAGTTGAAAGGTTTTAGGACTGAGGTAAAGTAATTGGGTTTGGGTTGGGCCTCGGACCAAGTTGTTGGGCCTCGGCCCAAGTTGTTGGGCCTTGGGCCAAAGTGTTGGGCCTTGGGACAAGTTGTTGGGCCTTGGCCCAAGTGGTTGGGCCTTGGGCAAAGTGTTGGGCCTTAGGCCAAGTTATTGGGCCTTGGGCCAAGTTGTTGTGCCTTGGGCCAAAGTGTTGGGCTTGAACGGCCCATTAGGCAAGAGTGTTCTTACGGTCCAGCTTAGTGACGCGTTGCGTGCAATTTACAGGCCCTTGCTTGTGAGTGAGTACTTAGGGAGTCCTTAGCTCGTTGTTGGTGTTTGGTTGACCTCAGGTGAGTTCATGATGCCCTTTTTACTCTTTTTACGTTTTGGTTAGCATACACACCGAAATCCAATTTTATACGATTTTCCCCGTTACAACTATTTGAATGGTACTACATGGTCTCACTCGTGATTGTGCATTTCGAAAGTTATATTTGAATTATTCTATATGCTTTAGGATATTTTAGACTCGTTTATGGTCTTGTATCCTTTAAGGTTACATACATTATTAATGGTCTAGACTCGAGGGTGTTAATAGACTTGGTAGTAATTGAATATGAGTAGACCTATTTACTTAGTTCCCGTATAGGATGATATATATATATATATGTATATATATATGTATATATATATATATATATATGTATGTATGGAGGTATGTATGTATGTATGGGTATGTGTTACCTTATAGCCTACGGTTGTGTGATGATATTTAGTTCCTCGTGACTAAGAATGATGTGAGTAGGCTTATTGATGTGTGTGTGCGTGGTGATCACGTCCGGGTCAAATGTATTACTCAGGTTTTCAAATCCCGTGGTGGAGAGGCCCGTGTGGCGTGATCATCATTCTGGCGGGTCAAATATATTACTCAGGTTTTAAAATCCCATGGTGAAGAGGCCCATTGAATGTTGATTGTTGAATGTTGAATGTTGAGCCGCGATCGGGTCAAATATATTACTCGGGTTGTACCCGTGGTGGAGAGGCCCGTATCACGTGCTTGGATGTGTAAGCTGTGACTGAGTCAAATATATTACTCGGGTTTGACCCGTGGTGGAGAGGCTCGTGTCACATGCTTAGGTCTTATCGCGTCCGGGTCAAATATATAACTCGAGTCTTGACTCGTGGTGTAGAGGCCCGTGTACGCGTGTTCGATGATGAATGTATTATTCGGTGAGCTATATTAATTATTTTATTATTATCCTCTCTATTGTTTAGAACTATAACTTTGAAATAAAGTATGAATTATTGTTTATGAAAACATGAACTCACTCAGCTCAAGCTGACTTTGTGTGTATGTTAGATTGACTTTCAGGTTAAGAAGTGGATGCTACCGCTTAGACGTGCTGGATGCTACTCGGGAGGTTGAAGGCATTTCTGGTCGAGGAATTCAAATAAAACAATATTTTATTTACATTTGATTTTGGACACCTGTACCTATGTTTGGGATTTTTATAATACTTAAACTTTTTCAGTTGTTATTCACTCTGAACTAGTTTTAAATACAAAGAATTGTTTGGTTTTAAATTTTAGTGAAATTGTGAATGTGATTACCAACTGTAGGATTCTCGGGATTCGGGGTCTTACAGATTAGTCAAGAAGGATGAAGCATGCTAGAGGAGAATAGTTTCTATCAGAAACTATTCTAAGTAACGTGTGCTCGAAATCCCTCATCGAGCATGCACTGCATATCAAGTCTACTAGAGCAAGATACCTATCATGCTCGAAGACTATTACACTTGTATTTTATTTGTCATTCATTATGTAATAATTAGGGGATTCTAGAAGGAATGTAAGGGCCTATAAAAGGCGTCCTGGGTTTCCATTTAGATCGAGCAGATAAGAACGGAATACGATGAAACAAACAATCCAACGAATATTCTCTTTGTCTCTTTGTACATCCGCCGCCGTCAACACGAAACCCTAGACATTCTTTTCACTGTTTCATTAAATGATATATTAAATGTAGTAAATCTTTGTCTTTGATATTTTTCTTATCTACTATACTTTATTGTTTCGTTGTTCTTATCTCACCTTCGTTCCCATCCGTCGAATATTCTGATTCCGCCGGAATATCCAATAGGCCTTTGGGTTATTAGATCTGTGTGTTCTTGTCAACCTACTTAAGGTTTGCACCAGATTTACAGTCGTAACAAGGTAATATGTCGAGAACGTCCGCTGTCTAATATCCACTTGTCGCCTGATATAGACCTAGATGAACTCTTCAAACAAAGTAAATGCTTAGTTTAAAAAGGTAGCCCAAGCCTTAGTTGTGACATTCGTGACAAAACCAGATAAACCTTAGTACTTACAAACTCGAATAAGCGTTTAACCGCTTATTGCGTAACGAACAAACGATTAACCAAACGGGTGTGGTTATGATCCGGATAACCCGGGGGGGCATCTATAAGTGATATGCGTTTAATATAAGTCAGTATAGTGATATTAAAACCTTAGAATGATAGCAAATCAGTTAAACAAAAACATGCTCGTTTAACTACCCGCTATGGATTCAAACGCGAAAGATAATTACGAAACAAGCATTATATCTTCCGTTAACCCGAAAAAGACTTTCAAAACACTTATTTGGAATGTTTTAAGCGATCCATGAAAATCATTTCGATTTTTACGAAAAAATAGTAGCTTTTTCTAAATTTACAATAAATTAGCGGGAAAACACTCGTTTTCACACTGTTTGTCGTACCCGATAAATTTTTCGCGTCAAAAACCGACCCAAATTAAATTTGGCTCTAGATTTTCACGTTTCAGCACAAAAATCAAGGAAAGTGGACTAAAATGTGCCTAAGGGGGCCCAAACCATGTTCCGGACGCTAGGGCTTAAACCCCCCTTAAGGCATTCATGTTTTTTTTAATATAATATTAAGAGATATTTTACAAATTAGGAGCAAAACTTCTGGACGTCTCTTTATTCTTCAACTAAAACCCCAAGAAAAACAAGGTAAGTGATCTTAAATCATTCATTTGAAACTTGTTTAACCTTGTTTGATTACACCTAAACATAGTTTGATTACCAAAGCTTGTTGGTGCATTTTGTGACCGTCGCTATGAAATTCTGTTCAGCGTTGTGGAAGTACGAAGTTAGAGCAACTTCGCCATAGGCGAAGTTGTAACAACTTCGCCATAGGCGAAGTTGTAACAACTTCGCCTACAGGCCCAAGCCCGCGAAGTTTATATATATATATGTGTGTCTTGTTTAGGTTTGGAAATGCAGAAAGTTGAGTGAGTTTAGTGATCAGTTTATTTGTCTAGAGAGAAACCGAGAGTGAGAGTCGTGTGGGACGACCCGAGGTAGAGCTCACCTCGGGTCGGCCGTGTCTCTGTTTATGTTCGGTATGTAAGTTTTTCGGTTATTATATAAAAGATCTGCAGATATGTTTATCCCGTTCGTGTGTTTGTTCGTGTGTTTGTATGTGTGTAATCGTGTTCTTCATCTTCTACACCATAAACGAGTGTAGGAGGATTCCGCACTCCTAGACCTCGTGCGGATCTCGTATCGATCGGCGACGCCGCGTGGGGGGACTTACAAGTGGTATCAGAGCCTTAGGCTCTTATGCCATGGTTCGAGATATGCGTTTTGGTGTTTCTGGCACGTTTCTGATGCGTTTCTGGCCGATCAGCGCCGCAGGCGAAGTTATTGGGTTCAGGCGAAGTTGTCGCTTAAATTTTAGGGTTTAGGCGAAGATATAAGGTTAAGCGAAGTTATTCACAACTTCGCCTACCTCACAAGTTCGCCTATATCAGGCGAAGTTATTGCCAGGCGAAGTTATTGACAGGCGAAGTTTTAGCCATGCGGAGTTATAGCCAGGCGAAGTTATGGACAGGCGATGTTGACTTTAGGCGAAGTTAACGAGAAAAAAAAAAAAGGAAAGGAAAAAAGTGTTTGAAGTTTTCGTCTGTATGGCCAGGTGTACACGATTATTGTGAGACCGAAGACGTTGTTCCGTCAACGAGTGAAACTTGTTATCTCTTGGTATTACGTGTGAACAAATACGTGTCAACTCTGGATATGGAGTTGAGTTTTTGAATGGGATATTGATTGAAACTGGATATTGACACATATTTGGGTGTTTGTGGGCAATGAAATAGTTGTTGTTCGAGGTTGACCAACTGAAGAAAGTCAAATTGAACTGAAGGTTTTCGTCATTACAGGATTGAGGTCAGAGCATATTATTTATGTTATTTTCAAGGCGTTCGAGAATTGGATCCTGAAACGTGATGCTTATTTATTAAAGTGAAAATTCTGGAACAAGTTGGATTTAATCGGGAATTAAAGTGTTTATGTTCTTGATCGTTATCCCTGGTGATTGAAGATGCTTCGGATTAATTAATGGTCATGTGTGTTAGATTCTGTCAAGGTGGTTTTGTGATGAAATTGATCACTTGATGTTGAGTAGTTGAAGATTAAACCTTATCGTATGCCGACGTGTTGGTGAAGTTGTGGAGGCAGCCCAACTTCACGTGTTGTGAAGTCAGAAGGACTCACGTGATTGGTTGAGATGATTAATTAGGCACGGGGATGCATGCATTTCAAAGACCTCAATCTATTTAGTCGGGGAAGCTTACACTGAAGGGGAGATCTGATATGGAAGACGCTGGGTGATTGGTGGATTTGTGAAGCTACAAGACAGTTTCAGACACGGCTGGTTGAAGGGCAAACAGAAGATCATCAGTTAAGAGGGAGTCTGTTGGTGCATGTTTTGTAACAGATGATCTTTTGTGTTTGTTAGAATTGAGAGCAACGGTCAAAGGGGAGTCTGTTGGTGCATTTTGTGACCGTCGCTATGCAATTCTGTTCAGCGTTGTGGAAGTACGAAGTTAGAGCAACTTCGCCATAGGCGAAGTTGTAACAACTTCGCCTACAGGCCAAGCCCGCGAAGTTTATATATATATATGTGTGTCTTGTTTAGGTTTGGAAATGCAGAAAGTTGAGTGAGTTTAGTGATCAGTTTATTTGTCTAGAGAGAAACCGAGAGTGAGAGTCGTGTGGGACGATCCGAGGTAGAGCTCACCTCGGGTCGGCCGTGTCTCTGTTTATGTTCGGTATGTAAGTGTTTCGGTTATTATATAAAAGATCTGCAGATATGTTTATCCCATTCGTGTGTTTGTTCGTGTGTTTGTATGTGTGTAATCGTGTTCTTCATCTTCTACACCATAAACGAGTGCGGATCTCGTATCGATCGGCGACGCCACGTGGGGGGACTTACAAAACTCATTCCTAACCATTCAAAAACACTAAAAATGATTTATAAACATTTTTTGATCCTACAAATGGTTAGGAATCTGAATTAATATCTCAGTTGGCCACAAACACGGATTAGAGGGTTTAAACGACGTTTTTACGGTTCAAAAGTTCGGTTTAAAGCCATAACCGAAACCCTAGATTTAAAGGATGTTATGTTGATGATACATGCTTGGTTGTGATATAGAACCTTTACTTAGCTTGTATAGAAACACGAGAACCCAGAAATTGGATTAAGAAAGCGAAAATGGGAGAAAACCGCAAAGGTAATGCCGAAATGCTCGATTACGGGCTGTTTAGGATTCGATTGTCATGTGCATATTTTAGGTCTTAAATTTTTCAAGGATATCAAGGACAATATCATTGAGTCCTGTTCAAATTTGTAATTTTTCGACCATCCGAGAATATTTGGCGAATTTATTACCGAATTAGGGCCCTTATTTGGGAAAAATAGCTAAAATGCTTGAAAAATTATGAACTTTTGTGTGGAACTCAGATTTCATATATTATGATCACATATGAAATTTGGGGTCATTTGGAAAAACCTATCTATATTTGGTGCATTTGCGTTTATTCGGATTTTCATAGCCGTTTTTGGCTCAAAAATAATATTTGGCAAGATTGTTAGCTTCTGGAATTGCTACAGGTTATTTTGGGAAGTGTTTTGGTCACTTAGAAATTTTGGCGGATGTTTTGGAAATCATTTGGTATAAACGGATGATTTTCAGGCTAAATATAGCATATAAAATGATTTTTTATAAATTTATAAATCATTAAATAATTCCAGAAATATTTTATTAAAATCCAAATATTTTATTTGATAATTTTATAAATTTTCATTATCTAATAATTAACGGATAATTAATTATGCTAATTTGAAGATTAAATAAATTCAATTCTAACGAAAACCGGCAAGTTCGTGATTAAAGAATCTATTGAAATATTAGAATATCAAAAATGATCAAGAAGCATATTTTCGGATTAATTATGTAAAAACGAACTTTTTTTTAGAAATCTGGACAATTTGGGTATATTGTGCGCGTTTTTCTCCAACTCAAACTGAATAAACGAAAACGAGCCCCGTAGCAAATCCAGACCTCTAAATTGTGATGTTTCTTTAAAACTTAATCATTTTATCAACCTACACGTTTACCCAAGTTTAAATCCCCATAAATGTTTTCTAAACGCATAAACGAGCAACTTGGCACAGCTAGTAATACGGGAAAACTAAGTGAAGTTCGATTTTAAATATCAGACATTGAACAACATCATATTCTAAGCTTATTGACACTTTCTGGGTGTTACAGCCACACCCAGACTAGCTATACAGCCCCATTTTAGTATAAATATTATAATAATATTAAAATATTAATATTATTTTAATATGGACTTTAGGGACTAGGTGATAGCAAGGGAAATGAACCCCGAGTTGACCTTGCACTGAGTGCCTACAAAACCGTGAGTTTCATGACCCCTCTTTTCAAACTGTTTACAAACTTTTTGGGGTGAAAAGCATATTTATATACGTTATCTACCTGGAAACGGTTCAGGATATGAATTGTCTGAACGTTTACATACAAAATGTCCCTACAAACATAACGACTGATCGCGTGAGAATGAATGGTGAATAGTATTTTTGAATGACAAATTAAGTGAATATGGTACGGATACCAAAACATAATGAAATTATACGTGACAACACGTTTATACAAATATGCTGTGTACTGTTAAAATTAACGTGGCCTGTAACGGCCATGGGTGAATAACGTGGCCTGTTATGGCCATGGGTGAATAACGTGGCCTGTAACGGCCATGGGTTAATAACGTGGTCTGTAACGGCCATGGGTGAATAACATGGTCCGTGATGACCATGGGGCTATTGTGGGCGGAAGGGGGGTCCACAATAGTACCAAACTAAAGTTGAGTATGGCCTATGAGCCAAGTTCTCCTGCAACTTAATAAACTAAAGTTGAGTATGGCCTATGAGCCAAGTTATGCTGCAACTAAACCAACTAGCTTTATTATGACATGAATGTTAAGAAAATAATGTGATTATGCGTATTGTGGGCGGATGGGAAGCCACAGTGTTTGGTGATACTTGATAAATACTATATATGTATGTGTATCTATATACATGCTATGTGAATAGGCGAAGGAAATACTATGTGTAGAAAATACTAATTATTGTGTGTACACTGTGCAATGTTTGACTCTATGTGGAACCGTTGTGGGTATAAGGGGAGCCACAGTGGTTGATGTTATGAGGAACCGTTGTGGGCGGAAGGAGGGCCACTGTGGTTAATTTTATGTGGAGCGGTTGTGGGCGGAAGGGGGGCCACAGTGGTTGATTAAACATGGAAAAATGTAAACACGCAATACGAACAAACAGTCACGATTTTATCATGATTTCGAACTCATATATAAACTTACATGTGTGCATATGTACACACAAGGATACGGTTGTACATATGTATACAAACGTAAATATATATTTTTACATACGCGCATACATACGAACTATGACTGTGTTGTACGCAGAACTGATTTCGTTAATACTTATGAAACTCACCAACTATTCGTAGTTGACCGTTTTTAAACATGCTTTTCAGGTAAATCAGAAAAGTGGAATAGATTGCTTATGTTTTTCGTGTTCGGATTGGGAATTGATGCTATGAGCATTCGAGTATGGAGAGAAGTAGTTAATGGACTAGTCTGATTGAATCACTTAGTTTGCAAAATATGTTAGAACATTGTAATATATTGTAAATTAGTTAGTAATGTTTCTTTATGAATAATGTATCTAATACCGGTTGTATCTGTTACATTTTCGTTTTACGCTTCCGCAAATCGCTTAATTGGGTGTGACAGAAGTTGGTATCAGAGGCATTGGTTATAAAGGATTAGGTTATCCCTTAGGATGCCTATAATATAACCGTAGGCTCGATTATGTCTAGGAAAATTAATAATGAGTAACGATATATACTGATGGATGCCTGGATAAACTCGTAGGGCAAGTGAGCTATTATTGTCTGGAATATAATAACAGACTTGCCTGTATGAGGTAATTCGGGGAGAAGTCGCTGGACATACACATAGGTAAAAATGACAACATATGTGTATAAAGGTGATGTCGAGTATATATGTGTCATGCATACGTGCTTATCTGAAACGAGGTGTATGGATACATGTGCGTATTATAATATCGATAATATTGAATCTCATCATAATGAATGTTATATTCGGTTGTAATCAATATTAATTCCTATTTTAATTAAAATTATATCTTACCAAAATATATATTATAATTTATTATATTTAATATTATATATGTTCATAACAAATAAAATATTTTATTTCTGCGCTAATTAATAATATCCTTTACGCTGATGTAAGCTATCGAAAAACGCTCTTTTATGACTAACTATTACACCAAAGGATATCGAGATCGGGTAGCTTTATGGTAAATGAGGAACCGGTGTTTCCACTAAACGAGAATACTAAAACGCTTAAAGGAGTTCAAACTGAATCTGGTGATGTGACGAAACCACAAAAGGGCTTGATATACCAGGCCCGAGAACGAAACCTAGGAGGTGTGACCTACAGATAATAATTCCCAGAAAATATACATATAATACTTCTCAGCTTGAATCTAATCTTTATCTTATAAATTCGTTTCTTTGACATTAAACTAAACTATTTTCCGGTCATCCTTCCATTTCTGTTGTTCAAAAACAAACACCATCCCTAGGGGAAATACCTAGTGATGAGCTCGATTTATCAAATTATAAATATGATAATTTCCAAAACTGAGTTTTTAATTATAATATGACTAGTCATGACTACCAGTACATATAATGTACTAATGATATTTCAAAAGGAATTTTAATAATAATGATTTCCTTTACATATCACCATTATAACTAATTATGATGAACCTCCTTAACTAACAAACTCTTCGAACCATCTATGAACGAGAACCTCCAACCTCTCCTATATTTTTGCTATTCCAATTGGTTATTATAGGAGAGAAATCTTATGCTCATGAATCGATGACGTGCCTTACTGAAATGGGACATACTTACCCCAACAAGTAAATTACCACTTTTCTAGTAAATCCAGCATGTTTGCGAGCACTGAATGACCTAGTAAAAGAATTTTTTTATAATTATATTTAATAACAACCAAAGGTCAAACGGAGTAGAAACAAGTACATTCTAACTTACAACAAGTTGTTAAAACTAATAACAGTCAGATGCTCAATTACAAAAATGTCGGAACAAAACAATTGCCCAATGATGGGATCGTACCGGAATAATTGTCGAGCAAGTTGTAAACTGTTTATAATTTTTATAATGTGTACTTGGATAGATAAGGATAGTACGGTATTGTTGTGTATATCATCTTTTCGATACTCCATGCAAGCATCTAATAGTGTGTGCTATGCTGATATGGAGGACCATTTGGGCTATCCGTTACAATACTGACCCTTACCGGGTTAAAATTTCTTGTCACTTGGTGGCAACTCTTGATATATACATACAGACAAAGGCCTTGTTAGGCTTATATACTATTCTTAGTATATAGACTCGAGAACATATGCATGTGATACATACGTGTTATTTGAAATACCTGATCGCTTGTTAATGTGATTCCTTTTGTGATTAGTTGCGTAAGTGAATTTTGTTGATTGTGGTATGACTGGTTATTGTTATAGAATGGCCCCGAAGAAAGTAAACACATTGTCTGAGGTAGATGTAGCTGAGATGATTGCTCGGCAATTACAAACAGTACTTCTGATAATAGCAGCACAATTCGCTGCCGGTATTAATACAACTATGAATACAAACCAAATGCCGAACACTAACGCGGCCGTGAATACTAATCCCCTGACAAATACTAATACAACTACAAATGCTCCCTTGATAAATACTAACACGGTCACAACTAATACTCCCCCGTTGAATATTAATGCTACTTTCAATAATGATAATCCCCTGCTGAACTTAAACAATGGTCGTAACAACCGTGATCCTTTACGACGAGAATATTCGTTTAAACAATTTTTATCGTACAAACCTGTAAATTTTAGTGGTAATAAAAGATCAAATGGGTTGGTAAAATGAATCGAAGCGATAGAGCCTATTATCAATACCAGTAGTTGCCCCATCAGATTGTATCGTTAAATATGCTACTAGTATGCTTCTTGGCCACGCCCTTAGGTGGTAGAAATCGATTGTACGAATTCGGAAACAAGACGCAATTATCCGCATGACTTGGCAAAACTTAAAACCTTTATATCAAAACATTTTCGCCCAAGGAGTAAAATCTAGAAATTTGAATACGAACCCGAGAAAGTGAAAACGAATGGTGCGGAATAATTGGAATACATTTCACAAGTACATTGTATATAGAAACCCTTTTTCAAATAACCTAAGTGTCAATATGTGACATTTGAGCCAAAACAAGGTACACCTCAGTACGTATTTACCGATTAAGGAAATAAACGCCTTTTGCGTAACAAACGAACGATTAACCGAACGTGTCGGGTTATGACCCAGAAATCTCGGGGGGCCATCTATAAGTGATATACGATCTATACAAGCTAAAACATTAGAAATATGGCCTTAGTTTGATAGCAAACAAGTTAAACGAAAATATGCTCGTTTAACTACCCGCTATAGATTTAAACGAGAAAGATAGTTACAAAACAAGCATTGTATCATCCGTTAAGCCGAAAAAGACTTACCAAACACTTATTTGAAATGTTTTAAGCGATCCATAAAAATATTTTTGATTTTTACAAAAATATAGTATGTTTTTATAATTTTACACAAAACTAGCCGAAAAACACTCGTTTTCGCGTTGTTTAACGCACCCGATAAGTTTTTCGCGCCAAAAACCGAACCCGGACTAAATTTGGACCGGGCTTTTCGTATTTGGGCTTGAGAAATCAGAAACTTGGGCCAAGGATGTTAGTAGTAAGATTGTATAGTTAACGAATTAATTTGGTTTGTATCACCTAGACTGTAAAACAATGATAGAACAAAGAAATGTAATATATTGTAAATTAGTTTGTAATGTTTCTTTATAAACAATGTGTTGATACCAGAGGTGTCTATTACATTCCCGTTTTACGCTTCCGCATTGTGCTAGTCGGGGTGTGACACAATATTTATTTAGTATGATCATATCATCTATAAACAAATATAATTGGTGTTTGTCTAGCTTGTTATTGGGTATGACCCGACATGGATCATAACGTACTAGCCACATCAATAATAATATGTGTCTTGGGCAGACCGAGTTCAACAATTATTATTATTATCGATATCTTTATTAATATTACTACTACTACTACTGCAGCTACTACTATTATTTCAATAAAATATTTAAATTAAAAAATTTCGCTTCAAACAATTCCTAGTCGTGAGGCTTTTATAATTATCAACAAATTATGTAGTGACCTCTATTTTTTCCATTTCTCTAAAGCTTCGCCCAACAGAAAATCTTTTACATTAAAAATTTTACATAGTTTCCAAGCTTTAGCACTTAGGACAATGTACATGTTGAGTTGGTTATTTTTACACGAATTGTTTTAGTTATTTGTTTAGTTCTATTTCCGCTCAATATTTATTTGAATTATTTTGTTATTCTTGATTTCAATATATTTTTATCAAGCAAATTATTATTATTACTTTCTTTAAGTTACAAAAGCATTACATTTTAACAACTAATTTTCACAAACTTGAAAGAATCTCAAGCGATCATTTCTTTTCCTTTCTTTGTCAATGCCAACGAGTTTCAGGTTAAGAAATCATACTACTTCCCCCATAATAACCATCATACCGGAAATCACAACTTCAAGAGGACAAGCATCGCAAGCTATTTTTCGTTTTCCTTACTTTCTTCTTTAGATAGATTGTTATTTATATTCTTTCAAAATAATTTGTTTTTCTTACGAAGATTGTTTACGAAGTTCATATAGTTAATATTGAGTTTGTCTTTCGTTGAGTAGTGACCTATTTTCATGCATATTGCATTTTGAGTCGGTTCATTCTGTTGTTTCAATCTCGTAGTTTATAACTGATCTCCCATAAACGTAATCGTTTAGTGGAAGTTGGGACTACGTACATGTTGAGTTGGTTATTTTTGCACGAATTGTTTTAGTTATTTGTTTAGTTCTATTTCCGCTCAATATTTTATTCGAATTAATTTGTTATTCTTGATTTCAATATATTTTTATCATACAAATTATTATTATAATTTTCTTTAAGTTACAAAAGCGTTACATTTTTACAACTGATTTTCACGAACTTGAAAGAATCTCAAGCGATCATTTCTTTTTCCTTTCTTTGTCAATGCCAACGAGTTTCAAGTTAAGAAATCATACTACTTCCCCCATAATAACCATCATACGGGAAATCCCAACTTCAAGAAGACAAGCATCGCAAGCTATTTTTCGTTTTCCTTTCTTTCTTCTTTAGATAGATTGTTATTTATATTCTTTCGAAATAATTTATTTTTTTACGAAGAATGTTTACGAAGTTGATATAGTTAATATTGAGTTTGTCTTTCGTTGAGTAGTGACCTATTTTCATGCATATTGCATTTTGAGTCGGTTCATTCTGTTGTTTCAATCTCGTAGTTTATAACTGATCTCCAATAAACGTAATCGTTTAGTGGAAGTTGGGACTACGTACATGTTGAGTTGGTTATTTTTACACGAATTGTTTTAGTTATTTGTTTAGTTCTATTTCCGCTTAATATTTTATTCGAATTAATTTGTTATTCTTGATTTCAATATATTTTTATCATACAAATTATTATTATAATTTTTTTTAAGTTACAAAAGCATTACATTTTTACAACTGATTTTCACGAACTTGAAAGAATCTCAAGCGATCATTTCTTTCCCTTTCTTTGTCAATGCCAACGAGGTTCAAGTTAAGAAATCATACTACTGCCCCCATAACAACCATCATACCCGAAATCCCAACTTCAAGAAGACAAGCATCGCAAGCTATTTTTCATTTTCCTTTCTTTCTTCTTTAGATAGATTGTTATTTATATTCTTTCAAAATAATTTATTTTTCTTACTAAGATTGTTTACGAAGTTGATACAGTTAATATTGAGTTTGTCTGTCGTTGAGTAGTGACCTATTTTCATGCATATTGCATTTTGAGTCGGTTCATTCTGTTGTTTCAATCTCGTAGTTTATAACTGATCTCCCATAAACATAATCGTTTAGTGGAAGTTGGGACTACGTACATGTTGAGTTGGTTATTTTTGCACGAATTGTTTTAGTTATTTGTTTAGTTCTATTTCCGCTCAATATTTTATTCGAATTAATTTGTTATTCTTGATTTCAATATATTTTTATCATGCAAATTATTATTATACTTTTCTTTAAGTTACAAAAGCGTTACATTTTTACAACTGATTTTCACGAACTTGAGAGAATCTCAAGCGATCATTTCTTTTTCCTTTCTTTGTCAATGCCAACGAGTTTCAAGTTAAGAAATCATACTACTTCCCCCATAATAACCATCATACGGGAAATCCCAACTTCAAGAAGACAAGCATCGCAAGCTATTTTTCGTTTTCCTTTCTTTCTTCTTTAGATAGATTGTTATTTATATTCTTTCGAAATAATTTATTTTTTTACGAAGATTGTTTACGAAGTTGATATAGTTAATATTGAGTTTGTCTTTCGTTGAGTAGTGACCTATTTTCATGCATATTGCATTTTGAGTCGGTTCATTCTGTTGTTTCAATCTCGTAGTTTATAACTGATCTCCCATAAACGTAATCGTTTAGTGGAAGTTGGGACTACGTACATGTTGAGTTGGTTATTTTTACACGAATTGTTTTAGTTATTTGTTTAGTTCTATTTCCGCTTAATATTTTATTCGAATTAATTTGTTATTCTTGATTTCAATATATTTTTATCATGCAAATTATTATTAAAATTTTCTTTTAGTTACAAAAGCATTACATTTTAACAACTAATTTTCACAAACTTGAAAGAATCTCAAGCGATCATTTCTTTTCCTTTCTTTGTCAATGCCAACGAGTTTCAGGTTAAGAAATCATACAACTTCCCCCATAATAACCATCATACCGGAAATCACAACTTCAAGAAGACAAGCATCGCAAGCTATTTTTCGTTTTCCTTTCTTTCTTCTTTAGATAGATTGTTATTTATATTCTTTCGAAATAATTTGTTTTTCTTACGAAGATTGTTTACGAAGTTGATATAGTTAATATTGAGTTTGTCTTTCGTTGAGTAGTGACCTATTTTCATGCATATTGCATTTTGAGTCGGTTCATTCTGTTGTTTCAATCTCGTAGTTCATAACTGATCTCCCATAAACGTAATCGTTTAGTGGAAGTTGGGACTACGTACATGTTGAGTTGGTTATTTTTACACGAATTGTTTTAGTTATTTGTTTAGTTCTATTTCCGCTTAATATTTTATTCGAATTAATTTGTTATTCTTGATTTCAATATATTTTTATCATGCAAATTATTATTATAATTTTTTTTAAGTTACAAAAGCATTACATTTTTACAACTGATTTTCACGAACTTGAAAGAATCTCAAGCGATCATTTCTTTCCCTTTCTTTGTCAATGCCAACGAGGTTCAAGTTAAGAAATCATACTACTGCCCCATAACAACCATCATACCCGAAATCCCAACTTCAAGAAGACAAGCATCGCAAGCTATTTTTCATTTTCCTTTCTTTCTTCTTTAGATAGATTGTTATTTATATTCTTTCAAAATAATTTATTTTTCTTACTAAGATTGTTTACGAAGTTGATACAGTTAATATTGAGTTTGTCTTTCGTTGAGTAGTGACCTATTTTCATGCATATTGCATTTTGAGTCGGTTCATTCTGTTGTTTCAATCTCGTAGTTTATAACTGATCTCCCATAAACATAATCGTTTATCGGAAGTTGGGACTACGTACATGTTGAGTTGGTTATTTTTGCACGAATTGTTTTAGTTATTTGTTTAGTTCTATTTCCGCTCAATATTTTATTCGAATTAATTTGTTATTCTTGATTTCAATATATTTTTATCATGCAAATTATTATTATACTTTTCTTTAAGTTATAAAGCGTTACATTTTTACAACTGATTTTCACGAACTTGAAAGAATCTCAAGCGATCATTTCTTTTTCCTTTCTTTGTCATTGCCAACGAGATTCAAGTTAAGAAATCATACTACTTCCCCCATAATAACCATCATACGGGAAATCCCAACTTCAAGAAGACAAGCATCGCAAGCTATTTTTCGTTTTCCTTTCTTTCTTCTTTAGATAGATTGTTATTTATATTCTTTCATGCATAATTTATTTTTTTACTAAGATTGTTTACGAAGTTGATATAGTTAATATTGAGTTTGTCTTTCGTTGAGTAGTGACCTATTTTCATGCATATTGCATTTTGAGTCGGTTCATTCTGTTGTTTCAATCTCGTAGTTTATAACTGATCTCCCATAAACGTAATCGTTTAGTGGAAGTTGGGACTACGTACATGTTGAGTTGGTTATTTTTACACGAATTGTTTTAGTTATTTGTTTAGTTCTATTTCCGCTTAATATTTTATTCGAATTAATTTGTTATTCTTGATTTCAATATATTTTTATCATGCAAATTATTATTAAAATTTTCTTTTAGTTACAAAAGCATTACATTTTAACAACTAATTTTCACAAACTTGAAAGAATCTCAAGCGATCATTTCTTTTCCTTTCTTTGTCAATGCCAACGAGTTTCAGGTTAAGAAATCATACAACTTCCCCCATAATAACCATCATACCGGAAATCACAACTTCAAGAAGACAAGCATCGCAAGCTATTTTTCGTTTTCCTTTCTTTCTTCTTTAGATAGATTGTTATTTATATTCTTTCGAAATAATTTGTTTTTCTTACGAAGATTGTTTACGAAGTTGATATAGTTAATATTGAGTTTGTCTTTCGTTGAGTAGTGACCTATTTTCATGCATATTGCATTTTGAGTCGGTTCATTCTGTTGTTTCAATCTCGTAGTTTATAACTGATCTCCCATAAACGTAATCGTTTAGTGGAAGTTGGGACTACGTACATGTTGAGTTGGTTATTTTTACACGAATTGTTTTAGTTATTTGTTTAGTTCTATTTCCGCTTAATATTTTATTCGAATTAATTTGTTATTCTTGATTTCAATATATTTTTATCATGCAAATTATTATTATAATTTTTTTTAAGTTACAAAAGCATTACATTTTTACAACTGATTTTCACGAACTTGAAAGAATCTCAAGCGATCATTTCTTTCCCTTTCTTTGTCAATGCCAACGAGGTTCAAGTTAAGAAATCATACTACTGCCCCCATAACAACCATCATACCCGAAATCCCAACTTCAAGAAGACAAGCATCGCAAGCTATTTTTCATTTTCCTTTCTTTCTTCTTTAGATAGATTGTTATTTATATTCTTTCAAAATAATTTATTTTTCTTACTAAGATTGTTTACGAAGTTGATACAGTTAATATTGAGTTTGTCTTTCGTTGAGTAGTGACCTATTTTCATGCATATTGCATTTTGAGTCGGTTCATTCTGTTGTTTCAATCTCGTAGTTTATAACTGATCTCCCATAAACATAATCGTTTATCGGAAGTTGGGACTACGTACATGTTGAGTTGGTTATTTTTGCACGAATTGTTTTAGTTATTTGTTTAGTTCTATTTCCGCTCAATATTTTATTCGAATTAATTTGTTATTCTTGATTTCAATATATTTTTATCATGCAAATTATTATTATACTTTTCTTTAAGTTACAAAAGCGTTACATTTTTACAACTGATTTTCATGAACTTGAAAGAATCTCAAGCGATCATTTCTTTTTCCTTTCTTTGTCATTGCCAACGAGATTCAAGTTAAGAAATCATACTACTTCCCCCATAATAACCATCATACGGGAAATCCCAACTTCAAGAAGACAAGCATCGCAAGCTATTTTTCGTTTTCCTTTCTTTCTTCTTTAGATAGATTGTTATTTATATTCTTTCATGCATAATTTATTTTTTTACGAAGATTGTTTACGAAGTTGATATAGTTAATATTGAGTTTGTCTTTCGTTGAGTAGTGACCTATTTTCATGCATATTGCATTTTGAGTCGGTTCATTCTGTTGTTTCAATCTCGTAGTTTATAACTGATCTCCCATAAACGTAATCGTTTAGTGGAAGTTGGGACTACGTACATGTTGAGTTGGTTATTTTTACACGAATTGTTTTAGTTATTTGTTTAGTTCTATTTCCGCTTAATATTTTATTCGAATTAATTTGTTATTCTTGATTTCAATATATTTTTATCATGCAAATTATTATTAAAATTTTCTTTTAGTTACAAAAGCATTACATTTTAACAACTAATTTTCACAAACTTGAAAGAATCTCAAGCGATCATTTCTTTTCCTTTCTTTGTCAATGCCAACGAGTTTCAGGTTAAGAAATCATACAACTTCCCCCATAATAACCATCATACCGGAAATCACAACTTCAAGAAGACAAGCATCGCAAGCTATTTTTCGTTTTCCTTTCTTTCTTCTTTAGATAGATTGTTATTTATATTCTTTCGAAATAATTTGTTTTTCTTACGAAGATTGTTTACGAAGTTGATATAGTTAATATTGAGTTTGTCTTTCGTTGAGTAGTGACCTATTTTCATGCATATTGCATTTTGAGTCGGTTCATTCTGTTGTTTCAATCTCGTAGTTTATAACTGATCTCCCATAAACGTAATCGTTTAGTGGAAGTTGGGACTACGTACATGTTGAGTTGGTTATTTTTACACGAATTGTTTTAGTTATTTGTTTAGTTCTATTTCCGCTTAATATTTTATTCGAATTAATTTGTTATTCTTGATTTCAATATATTTTTATCATGCAAATTATTATTATAATTTTTTTTAAGTTACAAAAGCATTACATTTTTACAACTGATTTTCACGAACTTGAAAGAATCTCAAGCGATCATTTCTTTCCCTTTCTTTGTCAATGCCAACGAGGTTCAAGTTAAGAAATCATACTACTGCCCCCATAACAACCATCATACCCGAAATCCCAACTTCAAGAAGACAAGCATCGCAAGCTATTTTTCATTTTCCTTTCTTTCTTCTTTAGATAGATTGTTATTTATATTCTTTCAAAATAATTTATTTTTCTTACTAAGATTGTTTACGAAGTTGATACAGTTAATATTGAGTTTGTCTTTCGTTGAGTAGTGACCTATTTTCATGCATATTGCATTTTGAGTCGGTTCATTCTGTTGTTTCAATCTCGTAGTTTATAACTGATCTCCCATAAACATAATCGTTTATCGGAAGTTGGGACTACGTACATGTTGAGTTGGTTATTTTTGCACGAATTGTTTTAGTTATTTGTTTAGTTCTATTTCCGCTCAATATTTTATTCGAATTAATTTGTTATTCTTGATTTCAATATATTTTTATCATGCAAATTATTATTATACTTTTCTTTAAGTTACAAAAGCGTTACATTTTTACAACTGATTTTCACGAACTTGAAAGAATCTCAAGCGATCATTTCTTTTTCCTTTCTTTGTCATTGCCAACGAGATTCAAGTTAAGAAATCATACTACTTCCCCCATAATAACCATCATACGGGAAATCCCAACTTCAAGAAGACAAGCATCGCAAGCTATTTTTCGTTTTCCTTTCTTTCTTCTTTAGATAGATTGTTATTTATATTCTTTCATGCATAATTTATTTTTTTACGAAGATTGTTTACGAAGTTGATATAGTTAATATTGAGTTTGTCTTTCGTTGAGTAGTGACCTATTTTCATGCATATTGCATTTTGAGTCGGTTCATTCTGTTGTTTCAATCTCGTAGTTTATAACTGATCTCCCATAAACGTAATCGTTTAGTGGAAGTTGGGACTACGTACATGTTGAGTTGGTTATTTTTACACGAATTGTTTTAGTTATTTGTTTAGTTCTATTTCCGCTTAATATTTTATTCGAATTAATTTGTTATTCTTGATTTCAATATATTTTTATCATGCAAATTATTATTAAAATTTTCTTTTAGTTACAAAAGCATTACATTTTAACAACTAATTTTCACAAACTTGAAAGAATCTCAAGCGATCATTTCTTTTCCTTTCTTTGTCAATGCCAACGAGTTTCAGGTTAAGAAATCATACAACTTCCCCCATAATAACCATCATACCGGAAATCACAACTTCAAGAAGACAAGCATCGCAAGCTATTTTTCGTTTTCCTTTCTTTCTTCTTTAGATAGATTGTTATTTATATTCTTTCGAAATAATTTGTTTTTCTTACGAAGATTGTTTACGAAGTTGATATAGTTAATATTGAGTTTGTCTTTCGTTGAGTAGTGACCTATTTTCATGCATATTGCATTTTGAGTCGGTTCATTCTGTTGTTTCAATCTCGTAGTTTATAACTGATCTCCCATAAACGTAATCGTTTAGTGGAAGTTGGGACTACGTACATGTTGAGTTGGTTATTTTTACACGAATTGTTTTAGTTATTTGTTTAGTTCTATTTCCGCTTAATATTTTATTCGAATTAATTTGTTATTCTTGATTTCAATATATTTTTATCATGCAAATTATTATTATAATTTTTTTTAAGTTACAAAAGCATTACATTTTTACAACTGATTTTCACGAACTTGAAAGAATCTCAAGCGATCATTTCTTTCCCTTTCTTTGTCAATGCCAACGCGGTTCAAGTTAAGAAATCATACTACTGCCCCCATAACAACCATCATACCCGAAATCCCAACTTCAAGAAGACAAGCATCGCAAGCTATTTTTCATTTTCCTTTCTTTCTTCTTTAGATAGATTGTTATTTATATTCTTTCAAAATAATTTATTTTTCTTACTAAGATTGTTTACGAAGTTGATACAGTTAATATTGAGTTTGTCTTTCGTTGAGTAGTGACCTATTTTCATGCATATTGCATTTTGAGTCGGTTCATTCTGTTGTTTCAATCTCGTAGTTTATAACTGATCTCCCATAAACATAATCGTTTATCGGAAGTTGGGACTACGTACATGTTGAGTTGGTTATTTTTGCACGAATTGTTTTAGTTATTTGTTTAGTTCTATTTCCGCTCAATATTTTATTCGAATTAATTTGTTATTCTTGATTTCAATATATTTTTATCATGCAAATTATTATTATACTTTTCTTTAAGTTACAAAAGCGTTACATTTTTACAACTGATTTTCACGAACTTGAAAGAATCTCAAGCGATCATTTCTTTTTCCTTTCTTTGTCATTGCCAACGAGATTCAAGTTAAGAAATCATACTACTTCCCCCATAATAACCATCATACGGGAAATCCCAACTTCAAGAAGACAAGCATCGCAAGCTATTTTTCGTTTTCCTTTCTTTCTTCTTTAGATAGATTGTTATTTATATTCTTTCATGCATAATTTATTTTTTTACGAAGATTGTTTACGAAGTTGATATAGTTAATATTGAGTTTGTCTTTCGTTGAGTAGTGACCTATTTTCACGCATATTGCATTTTGAGTCGGTTCATTCTGTTGTTTCAATCTCGTAGTTTATAACTGATCTCCCATAAACGTAATCTTTTAGTGGAAGTTGGGACTACGTACATGTTGAGTTGGTTATTTTTACACGAATTGTTTTAGTTATTTGTTTAGTTCTATTTCCGCTTAATATTTTATTCGAATTAATTTGTTATTCTTGATTTCAATATATTTTTATCATGCAAATTATTATTATAATTTTTTTTAAGTTACAAAAGCATTACATTTTTACAACTGATTTTCACGAACTTGAAAGAATCTCAAGCGATCATTTCTTTCCCTTTCTTTGTCAATGCCAACGAGGTTCAAGTTAAGAAATCATACTACTGCCCCCATAACAACCATCATACCCGAAATCCCAACTTCAAGAAGACAAGCATCGCAAGCTATTTTTCATTTTCCTTTCTTTCTTCTTTAGATAGATTGTTATTTATATTCTTTCAAAATAATTTATTTTTCTTACTAAGATTGTTTACGAAGTTGATACAGTTAATATTGAGTTTGTCTGTCGTTGAGTAGTGACCTATTTTCATGCATATTGCATTTTGAGTCGGTTCATTCTGTTGTTTCAATCTCGTAGTTTATAACTGATCTCCCATAAACATAATCGTTTAGTGGAAGTTGGGACTACGTACATGTTGAGTTGGTTATTTTTGCACGAATTGTTTTAGTTATTTGTTTAGTTCTATTTCCGCTCAATATTTTATTCGAATTAATTTGTTATTCTTGATTTCAATATATTTTTATCATGCAAATTATTATTATACTTTTCTTTAAGTTACAAAAGCGTTACATTTTTACAACTGATTTTCACGAACTTGAAAGAATCTCAAGCGATCATTTCTTTTTCCTTTCTTTGTCATTGCCAACGAGATTCAAGTTAAGAAATCATACTACTTCCCCCATAATAACCATCATACGGGAAATCCCAACTTCAAGAAGACAAGCATCGCAAGCTATTTTTCGTTTTCCTTTCTTTCTTCTTTAGATAGATTGTTATTTATATTCTTTCGAAATAATTTATTTTTTTACGAAGATTGTTTACGAAGTTGATATAGTTAATATTGAGTTTGTCTTTCGTTGAGTAGTGACCTATTTTCACGCATATTGCATTTTGAGTCGGTTCATTCTGTTGTTTCAATCTCGTAGTTTATAACTGATCTCCCATAAACGTAATCTTTTAGTGGAAGTTGGGACTACGTACATGTTGAGTTGGTTATTTTTACACGAATTGTTTTAGTTATTTGTTTAGTTCTATTTCCGCTTAATATTTTATTCGAATTAATTTGTTATTCTTGATTTCAATATATTTTTATCATGCAAATTATTATTATAATTTTTTTTAAGTTACAAAAGCATTACATTTTTACAACTGATTTTCACGAACTTGAAAGAATCTCAAGCGATCATTTCTTTCCCTTTCTTTGTCAATGCCAACGAGGTTCAAGTTAAGAAATCATACTACTGCCCCCATAACAACCATCATACCCGAAATCCCAACTTCAAGAAGACAAGCATCGCAAGCTATTTTTCATTTTCCTTTCTTTCTTCTTTAGATAGATTGTTATTTATATTCTTTCAAAATAATTTATTTTTCTTACTAAGATTGTTTACGAAGTTGATACAGTTAATATTGAGTTTGTCTGTCGTTGAGTAGTGACCTATTTTCATGCATATTGCATTTTGAGTCGGTTCATTCTGTTGTTTCAATCTCGTAGTTTATAACTGATCTCCCATAAACATAATCGTTTAGTGGAAGTTGGGACTACGTACATGTTGAGTTGGTTATTTTTGCACGAATTGTTTTAGTTATTTGTTTAGTTCTATTTCCGCTCAATATTTTATTCGAATTAATTTGTTATTCTTGATTTCAATATATTTTTATCATGCAAATTATTATTATACTTTTCTTTAAGTTACAAAAGCGTTACATTTTTACAACTGATTTTCACGAACTTGAAAGAATCTCAAGCGATCATTTCTTTTTCCTTTCTTTGTCATTGCCAACGAGATTCAAGTTAAGAAATCATACTACTGCCCCCATAACAACCATCATACCCGAAATCCCAACTTCAAGAAGACAAGCATCGCAAGCTATTTTTCGTTTTCCTTTCTTTCTTCTTTAGATAGATTGTTATTTATATTCTTTCGAAATAATTTATTTTTTTACGAAGTTTGTTTACGAAGTTGATATAGTTAATATTGAGTTTGTCTTTCGTTGAGTAGTGACCTATTTTCACGCATATTGCATTTTGAGTCGGTTCATTCTGTTGTTTCAATCTCGTAGTGTATAACTGATCTCCCATAAACGTAATCTTTTAGTGGAAGTTGGGACTACGTACATGTTGAGTTGGTTATTTTTACACGAATTGTTTTAGTTATTTGTTTAGTTCTATTTCCGCTTAATATTTTATTCGAATTAATTTGTTATTCTTGATTTCAATATATTTTTATCATGCAAATTATTATTATAATTTTTTTTAAGTTACAAAAGCATTACATTTTTACAACTGATTTTCACGAACTTGAAAGAATCTCAAGCGATCATTTCTTTCCCTTTCTTTGACAATGCCAACGAGGTTCAAGTTAAGAAATCATACTACTGCCCCCATAACAACCATCATACCCGAAATCCCAACTTCAAGAAGACAAGCATCGCAAGCTATTTTTCATTTTCCTTTCTTTCTTCTTTAGATAGATTGTTATTTATATTCTTTCAAAATAATTTATTTTTCTTACTAAGATTGTTTACGAAGTTGATACAGTTAATATTGAGTTTGTCTGTCGTTGAGTAGTGACCTATTTTCATGCATATTGCATTTTGAGTCGGTTCATTCTGTTGTTTCAATCTCGTAGTTTATAACTGATCTCCCATAAACATAATCGTTTAGTGGAAGTTGGGACTACGTACATGTTGAGTTGGTTATTTTTGCACGAATTGTTTTAGTTATTTGTTTAGTTCTATTTCCGCTCAATATTTTATTCGAATTAATTTGTTATTCTTGATTTCAATATATTTTTATCATGCAAATTATTATTATACTTTTCTTTAAGTTACAAAAGCGTTACATTTTTACAACTGATTTTCACGAACTTGAAAGAATCTCAAGCGATCATTTCTTTTTCCTTTCTTTGTCATTGCCAACGAGATTCAAGTTAAGAAATCATACTACTGCCCCCATAACAACCATCATACCCGAAATCCCAACTTCAAGAAGACAAGCATCGCAAGCTATTTTTCGTTTTCCTTTCTTTCTTCTTTAGATAGATTGTTATTTATATTCTTTCGAAATAATTTATTTTTTTACGAAGTTTGTTTACGAAGTTGATATAGTTAATATTGAGTTTGTCTTTCGTTGAGTAGTGACCTATTTTCACGCATATTGCATTTTGAGTCGGTTCATTCTGTTGTTTCAATCTCGTAGTTTATAACTGATCTCCCATAAACGTAATCTTTTAGTGGAAGTTGGGACTACGTACATGTTGAGTTGGTTATTTTTACACGAATTGTTTTAGTTATTTGTTTAGTTCTATTTCCGCTTAATATTTTATTCGAATTAATTTGTTATTCTTGATTTCAATATATTTTTATCATGCAAATTATTATTATAATTTTTTTTAAGTTACAAAAGCATTACATTTTTACAACTGATTTTCACGAACTTGAAAGAATCTCAAGCGATCATTTCTTTCCCTTTCTTTGTCAATGCCAACGAGGTTCAAGTTAAGAAATCATACTACTGCCCCCATAACAACCATCATACCCGAAATCCCAACTTCAAGAAGACAAGCATCGCAAGCTATTTTTCATTTTCCTTTCTTTCTTCTTTAGATAGATTGTTATTTATATTCTTTCAAAATAATTTATTTTTCTTACTAAGATTGTTTACGAAGTTGATACAGTTAATATTGAGTTTGTCTGTCGTTGAGTAGTGACCTATTTTCATGCATATTGCATTTTGTGTCGGTTCATTCTGTTGTTTCAATCTCGTAGTTTATAACTGATCTCCCATAAACATAATCGTTTAGTGGAAGTTGGGACTACGTACATGTTGAGTTGGTTATTTTTGCACGAATTGTTTTAGTTATTTGTTTAGTTCTATTTCCGCTCAATATTTTATTCGAATTAATTTGTTATTCTTGATTTCAATATATTTTTATCATGCAAATTATTATTATACTTTTCTTTAAGTTACAAAAGCGTTACATTTTTACAACTGATTTTCACGAACTTGAAAGAATCTCAAGCGATCATTTCTTTTTCCTTTCTTTGTCATTGCCAACGAGATTCAAGTTAAGAAATCATACTACTGCCCCCATAACAACCATCATACCCGAAATCCCAACTTCAAGAAGACAAGCATCGCAAGCTATTTTTCGTTTTCCTTTCTTTCTTCTTTAGATAGATTGTTATTTATATTCTTTCGAAATAATTTATTTTTTTACGAAGATTGTTTACGAAGTTGATATAGTTAATATTGAGTTTGTCTTTCGTTGAGTAGTGACCTATTTTCACGCATATTGCATTTTGAGTCGGTTCATTCTGTTGTTTCAATCTCGTAGTTTATAACTGATCTCCCATAAACGTAATCTTTTAGTGGAAGTTGGGACTACGTACATGTTGAGTTGGTTATTTTTACACGAATTGTTTTAGTTATTTGTTTTGTTCTATTTCCGCTTAATATTTTATTCGAATTAATTTGTTATTCTTGATTTCAATATATTTTTATCATGCAAATTATTATTATAATTTTTTTTAAGTTACAAAAGCATTACATTTTTACAACTGATTTTCACGAACTTGAAAGAATCTCAAGCGATCATTTCTTTCCCTTTCTTTGTCAATGCCAACGAGGTTCAAGTTAAGAAATCATACTACTGCCCCCATAACAACCATCATACCCGAAATCCCAACTTCAAGAAGACAAGCATCGCAAGCTATTTTTCATTTTCCTTTCTTTCTTCTTTAGATAGATTGTTATTTTTATTCTTTCAAAATAATTTATTTTTCTTACTAAGATTGTTTACGAAGTTGATACAGTTAATATTGAGTTTGTCTGTCGTTGAGTAGTGACCTATTTTTATGCATATTGCATTTTGAGTCGGTTCATTCTGTTGTTTCAATCTCGTAGTTTATAACTGATCTCCCATAAACATAATCGTTTAGTGGAAGTTGGGACTACGTACATGTTGAGTTGGTTATTTTTGCACGAATTGTTTTAGTTATTTGTTTAGTTCTATTTCCGCTCAATATTTTATTCGAATTAATTTGTTATTCTTGATTTCAATATATTTTTATCATGCAAATTATTATTATACTTTTCTTTAAGTTACAAAAGTGTTACATTTTTACAACTGATTTTCACGAACTTGAAAGAATCTCAAGCGATCATTTCTTTTTCCTTTCTTTGTCATTGCCAACGAGATTCAAGTTAAGAAATCATACTACTTCCCCCATAATAACCATCATACGGGAAATCCCAACTTCAAGAAGACAAGCATCGCAAGCTATTTTTCGTTTTCCTTTCTTTCTTCTTTAGATAGATTGTTATTTATATTCTTTCATGCATAATTTATTTTTTTACGAAGATTGTTTACGAAGTTGATATAGTTAATATTGAGTTTGTCTTTCGTTGAGTAGTGACCTATTTTCACGCATATTGCATTTTGAATCGGTTCATTCTGTTGTTTCAATCTCGTAGTTTATAACTGATCTCCCATAAACGTAATCTTTTAGTGGAAGTTGGGACTACGTACATGTTGAGTTGGTTATTTTTACACGAATTGTTTTAGTTATTTGTTTAGTTCTATTTCCGCTTAATATTTTATTCGAATTAATTTGTTATTCTTGATTTCAATATATTTTTATCATGCAAATTATTATTATAATTTTTTTTAAGTTACAAAAGAATTACATTTTTACAACTGATTTTCACGAACTTGAAAGAATCTCAAGCGATCATTTCTTTCCCTTTCTTTGTCAATGCCAACGAGGTTCAAGTTAAGAAATCATACTACTGCCCCCATAACAACCATCATACCCGAAATCCCAACTTCAAGAAGACAAGCATCGCAAGCTATTTTTCATTTTCCTTTCTTTCTTCTTTAGATAGATTGTTATTTATATTCTTTCAAAATAATTTATTTTTCTTACTAAGATTGTTTACGAAGTTGATACAGTTAATATTGAGTTTGTCTTTCGTTGAGTAGTGACCTATTTTCATGCATATTGCATTTTGAGTCGGTTCATTCTGTTGTTTCAATCTCGTAGTTTATAACTGATCTCCCATAAACATAATCGTTTATCGGAAGTTGGGACTACGTACATGTTGAGTTGGTTATTTTTGCACGAATTGTTTTAGTTATTTGTTTAGTTCTATTTCCGCTCAATATTTTATTCGAATTAATTTGTTATTCTTGATTTCAATATATTTTTATCATGCAAATTATTATTATACTTTTCTTTAAGTTACAAAAGCGTTACATTTTTACAACTGATTTTCACGAACTTGAAAGAATCTCAAGCGATCATTTCTTTTTCCTTTCTTTGTCATTGCCAACGAGATTCAAGTTAAGAAATCATACTACTTCCCCCATAATAACCATCATACGGGAAATCCCAACTTCAAGAAGACAAGCATCGCAAGCTATTTTTCGTTTTCCTTTCTTTCTTCTTTAGATAGATTGTTATTTATATTCTTTCGAAATAATTTATTTTTTTACGAAGATTGTTTACGAAGTTGATATAGTTAATATTGAGTTTGTCTTTCGTTGAGTAGTGACCTATTTTCACGCATATTGCATTTTGAGTCGGTTCATTCTGTTGTTTCAATCTCGTAGTTTATAACTGATCTCCCATAAACGTAATCTTTTAGTGGAAGTTGGGACTACGTACATGTTGAGTTGGTTATTTTTACACGAATTGTTTTAGTTATTTGTTTTGTTCTATTTCCGCTTAATATTTTATTCGAATTAATTTGTTATTCTTGATTTCAATATATTTTTATCATGCAAATTATTATTATAATTTTTTTTAAGTTACAAAAGCATTACATTTTTACAACTGATTTTCACGAACTTGAAAGAATCTCAAGCGATCATTTCTTTCCCTTTCTTTGTCAATGCCAACGAGGTTCAAGTTAAGAAATCATACTACTGCCCCCATAACAACCATCATACCCGAAATCCCAACTTCAAGAAGACAAGCATCGCAAGCTATTTTTCATTTTCCTTTCTTTCTTCTTTAGATAGATTGTTATTTATATTCTTTCAAAATAATTTATTTTTCTTACTAAGATTGTTTACGAAGTTGATACAGTTAATATTGAGTTTGTCTGTCGTTGAGTAGTGACCTATTTTCATGCATATTGCATTTTGAGTCGGTTCATTCTGTTGTTTCAATCTCGTAGTTTATAACTGATCTCCCATAAACATAATCGTTTAGTGGAAGTTGGGACTACGTACATGTTGAGTTGGTTATTTTTGCACGAATTGTTTTAGTTATTTGTTTAGTTCTATTTCCGCTCAATATTTTATTCGAATTAATTTGTTATTCTTGATTTCAATATATTTTTATCATGCAAATTATTATTATACTTTTCTTTAAGTTACAAAAGCGTTACATTTTTACAACTGATTTTCACGAACTTGAAAGAATCTCAAGCGATCATTTCTTTTTCCTTTCTTTGTCATTGCCAACGAGATTCAAGTTAAGAAATCATACTACTTCCCCCATAATAACCATCATACGGGAAATCCCAACTTCAAGAAGACAAGCATCGCAAGCTATTTTTCGTTTTCCTTTCTTTCTTCTTTAGATAGATTGTTATTTATATTCTTTCGAAATAATTTATTTTTTTACGAAGATTGTTTACGAAGTTGATATAGTTAATATTGAGTTTGTCTTTCGTTGAGTAGTGACCTATTTTCACGCATATTGCATTTTGAGTCGGTTCATTCTGTTGTTTCAATCTCGTAGTTTATAACTGATCTCCCATAAACGTAATCTTTTAGTGGAAGTTGGGACTACGTACATGTTGAGTTGGTTATTTTTACACGAATTGTTTTAGTTATTTGTTTAGTTCTATTTCCGCTTAATATTTTATTCGAATTAATTTGTTATTCTTGATTTCAATATATTTTTATCATGCAAATTATTATTATAATTTTTTTTAAGTTACAAAAGCATTACATTTTTACAACTGATTTTCACGAACTTGAAAGAATCTCAAGCGATCATTTCTTTCCCTTTCTTTGTCAATGCCAACGAGGTTCAAGTTAAGAAATCATACTACTGCCCCCATAACAACCATCATACCCGAAATCCCAACTTCAAGAAGACAAGCATCGCAAGCTATTTTTCATTTTCCTTTCTTTCTTCTTTAGATAGATTGTTATTTATATTCTTTCAAAATAATTTATTTTTCTTACTAAGATTGTTTACGAAGTTGATACAGTTAATATTGAGTTTGTCTGTCGTTGAGTAGTGACCTATTTTCATGCATATTGCATTTTGAGTCGGTTCATTCTGTTGTTTCAATCTCGTAGTTTATAACTGATCTCCCATAAACCTAATCGTTTAGTGGAAGTTGGGACTACGTACATGTTGAGTTGGTTATTTTTGCACGAATTGTTTTAGTTATTTGTTTAGTTCTATTTCCGCTCAATATTTTATTCGAATTAATTTGTTATTCTTGATTTCAATATATTTTTATCATGCAAATTATTATTATACTTTTCTTTAAGTTACAAAAGCGTTACATTTTTACAACTGATTTTCACGAACTTGAAAGAATCTCAAGCGATCATTTCTTTTTCCTTTCTTTGTCATTGCCAACGAGATTCAAGTTAAGAAATCATACTACTTCCCCCATAATAACCATCATACGGGAAATCCCAACTTCAAGAAGACAAGCATCGCAAGCTATTTTTCGTTTTCCTTTCTTTCTTCTTTAGATAGATTGTTATTTATATTCTTTCATGCATAATTTATTTTTTTACGAAGATTGTTTACGAAGTTGATATAGTTAATATTGAGTTTGTCTTTCGTTGAGTAGTGACCTATTTTCACGCATATTGCATTTTGAGTCGGTTCATTCTGTTGTTTCAATCTCGTAGTTTATAACTGATCTCCCATAAACGTAATCTTTTAGTGGAAGTTGGGACTACGTACATGTTGAGTTGGTTATTTTTACACGAATTGTTTTAGTTATTTGTTTAGTTCTATTTCCGCTTAATATTTTATTCGAATTAATTTGTTATTCTTGATTTCAATATATTTTTATCATGCAAATTATTATTATAATTTTTTTTAAGTTACAAAAGCATTACATTTTTACAACTGATTTTCACGAACTTGAAAGAATCTCAAGCGATCATTTCTTTCCCTTTCTTTGTCAATGCCAACGAGGTTCAAGTTAAGAAATCATACTACTGCCCCCATAACAATCATCATACCCGAAATCCCAACTTCAAGAAGACAAGCATCGCAAGCTATTTTTCATTTTCCTTTCTTTCTTCTTTAGATAGATTGTTATTTATATTCTTTCAAAATAATTTATTTTTCTTACTAAGATTGTTTACGAAGTTGATACAGTTAATATTGAGTTTGTCTTTCGTTGAGTAGTGACCTATTTTCATGCATATTGCGTTTTGAGTCGGTTCATTCTGTTGTTTCAATCTCGTAGTTTATAACTGATCTCCCATAAACATAATCGTTTAGTGGAAGTTGGGACTACGTACATGTTGAGTTGGTTATTTTTGCACGAATTGTTTTAGTTATTTGTTTAGTTCTATTTCCGCTCAATATTTTATTCGAATTAATTTGTTATTCTTGATTTCAATATATTTTTATCATGCAAATTATTATTATACTTTTCTTTAAGTTACAAAAGCGTTACATTTTTACAACTGATTTTCACGAACTTGAAAGAATCTCAAGCGATCATTTCTTTTTCCTTTCTTTGTCATTGCCAACGAGATTCAAGTTAAGAAATCATACTACTTCCCCCATAATAACCATCATACGGGAAATCCCAACTTCAAGAAGACAAGCATCGCAAGCTATTTTTCGTTTTCCTTTCTTTCTTCTTTAGATAGATTGTTATTTATATTCTTTCGAAATAATTTATTTTTTTACGAAGATTGTTTACGAAGTTGATATAGTTAATATTGAGTTTGTCTTTCGTTGAGTAGTGACCTATTTTCACGCATATTGCATTTTGAGTCGGTTCATTCTGTTGTTTCAATCTCGTAGTTTATAACTGATCTCCCATAAACGTAATCTTTTAGTGGAAGTTGGGACTACGTACATGTTGAGTTGGTTATTTTTACACGAATTGTTTTAGTTATTTGTTTAGTTCTATTTCCGCTTAATATTTTATTCGAATTAATTTGTTATTCTTGATTTCAATATATTTTTATCATGCAAATTATTATTATAATTTTTTTTAAGTTACAAAAGCATTACATTTTTACAACTGATTTTCACGAACTTGAAAGAATCTCAAGCGATCATTTCTTTCCCTTTCTTTGTCAATGCCAACGAGGTTCAAGTTAAGAAATCATACTACTGCCCCCATAACAACCATCATACCCGAAATCCCAACTTCAAGAAGACAAGCATCGCAAGCTATTTTTCATTTTCCTTTCTTTCTTCTTTAGATAGATTGTTATTTATATTCTTTCAAAATAATTTATTTTTCTTACTAAGATTGTTTACGAAGTTGATACAGTTAATATTGAGTTTGTCTGTCGTTGAGTAGTGACCTATTTTCATGCATATTGCATTTTGAGTCGGTTCATTCTGTTGTTTCAATCTCGTAGTTTATAACTGATCTCCCATAAACCTAATCGTTTAGTGGAAGTTGGGACTACGTACATGTTGAGTTGGTTATTTTTGCACGAATTGTTTTAGTTATTTGTTTAGTTCTATTTCCGCTCAATATTTTATTCGAATTAATTTGTTATTCTTGATTTCAATATATTTTTATCATGCAAATTATTATTATACTTTTCTTTAAGTTACAAAAGCGTTACATTTTTACAACTGATTTTCACGAACTTGAAAGAATCTCAAGCGATCATTTCTTTTTCCTTTCTTTGTCATTGCCAACGAGATTCAAGTTAAGAAATCATACTACTTCCCCCATAATAACCATCATACGGGAAATCCCAACTTCAAGAAGACAAGCATCGCAAGCTATTTTTCGTTTTCCTTTCTTTCTTCTTTAGATAGATTGTTATTTATATTCTTTCATGCATAATTTATTTTTTTACGAAGATTGTTTACGAAGTTGATATAGTTAATATTGAGTTTGTCTTTCGTTGAGTAGTGACCTATTTTCACGCATATTGCATTTTGAGTCGGTTCATTCTGTTGTTTCAATCTCGTAGTTTATAACTGATCTCCCATAAACGTAATCTTTTAGTGGAAGTTGGGACTACGTACATGTTGAGTTGGTTATTTTTACACGAATTGTTTTAGTTATTTGTTTAGTTCTATTTCCGCTTAATATTTTATTCGAATTAATTTGTTATTCTTGATTTCAATATATTTTTATCATGCAAATTATTATTATAATTTTTTTTAAGTTACAAAAGCATTACATTTTTACAACTGATTTTCACGAACTTGAAAGAATCTCAAGCGATCATTTCTTTCCCTTTCTTTGTCAATGCCAACGAGGTTCAAGTTAAGAAATCATACTACTGCCCCCATAACAATCATCATACCCGAAATCCCAACTTCAAGAAGACAAGCATCGCAAGCTATTTTTCATTTTCCTTTCTTTCTTCTTTAGATAGATTGTTATTTATATTCTTTCAAAATAATTTATTTTTCTTACTAAGATTGTTTACGAAGTTGATACAGTTAATATTGAGTTTGTCTTTCGTTGAGTAGTGACCTATTTTCATGCATATTGCGTTTTGAGTCGGTTCATTCTGTTGTTTCAATCTCGTAGTTTATAACTGATCTCCCATAAACATAATCGTTTAGTGGAAGTTGGGACTACGTACATGTTGAGTTGGTTATTTTTGCACGAATTGTTTTAGTTATTTGTTTAGTTCTATTTCCGCTCAATATTTTATTCGAATTAATTTGTTATTCTTGATTTCAATATATTTTTATCATGCAAATTATTATTATACTTTTCTTTAAGTTACAAAAGCGTTACATTTTTACAACTGATTTTCACGAACTTGAAAGAATCTCAAGCGATCATTTCTTTTTCCTTTCTTTGTCATTGCCAACGAGATTCAAGTTAAGAAATCATACTACTTCCCCCATAATAACCATCATACGGGAAATCCCAACTTCAAGAAGACAAGCATCGCAAGCTATTTTTCGTTTTCCTTTCTTTCTTCTTTAGATAGATTGTTATTTATATTCTTTCGAAATAATTTATTTTTTTACGAAGATTGTTTACGAAGTTGATATAGTTAATATTGAGTTTGTCTTTCGTTGAGTAGTGACCTATTTTCACGCATATTGCATTTTGAGTCGGTTCATTCTGTTGTTTCAATCTCGTAGTTTATAACTGATCTCCCATAAACGTAATCTTTTAGTGGAAGTTGGGACTACGTACATGTTGAGTTGGTTATTTTTACACGAATTGTTTTAGTTATTTGTTTAGTTCTATTTCCGCTTAATATTTTATTCGAATTAATTTGTTATTCTTGATTTCAATATATTTTTATCATGCAAATTATTATTATAATTTTTTTTAAGTTACAAAAGCATTACATTTTTACAACTGATTTTCACGAACTTGAAAGAATCTCAAGCGATCATTTCTTTCCCTTTCTTTGTCAATGCCAACGAGGTTCAAGTTAAGAAATCATACTACTGCCCCCATAACAACCATCATACCCGAAATCCCAACTTCAAGAAGACAAGCATCGCAAGCTATTTTTCATTTTCCTTTCTTTCTTCTTTAGATAGATTGTTATTTATATTCTTTCAAAATAATTTATTTTTCTTACTAAGATTGTTTACGAAGTTGATACAGTTAATATTGAGTTTGTCTGTCGTTGAGTAGTGACCTATTTTCATGCATATTGCATTTTGAGTCGGTTCATTCTGTTGTTTCAATCTCGTAGTTTATAACTGATCTCCCATAAACCTAATCGTTTAGTGGAAGTTGGGACTACGTACATGTTGAGTTGGTTATTTTTGCACGAATTGTTTTAGTTATTTGTTTAGTTCTATTTCCGCTCAATATTTTATTCGAATTAATTTGTTATTCTTGATTTCAATATATTTTTATCATGCAAATTATTATTATACTTTTCTTTAAGTTACAAAAGCGTTACATTTTTACAACTGATTTTCACGAACTTGAAAGAATCTCAAGCGATCATTTCTTTTTCCTTTCTTTGTCATTGCCAACGAGATTCAAGTTAAGAAATCATACTACTTCCCCCATAATAACCATCATACGGGAAATCCCAACTTCAAGAAGACAAGCATCGCAAGCTATTTTTCGTTTTCCTTTCTTTCTTCTTTAGATAGATTGTTATTTATATTCTTTCATGCATAATTTATTTTTTTACGAAGATTGTTTACGAAGTTGATATAGTTAATATTGAGTTTGTCTTTCGTTGAGTAGTGACCTATTTTCACGCATATTGCATTTTGAGTCGGTTCATTCTGTTGTTTCAATCTCGTAGTTTATAACTGATCTCCCATAAACGTAATCTTTTAGTGGAAGTTGGGACTACGTACATGTTGAGTTGGTTATTTTTACACGAATTGTTTTAGTTATTTGTTTAGTTCTATTTCCGCTTAATATTTTATTCGAATTAATTTGTTATTCTTGATTTCAATATATTTTTATCATGCAAATTATTATTATAATTTTTTTTAAGTTACAAAAGCATTACATTTTTACAACTGATTTTCACGAACTTGAAAGAATCTCAAGCGATCATTTCTTTCCCTTTCTTTGTCAATGCCAACGAGGTTCAAGTTAAGAAATCATACTACTGCCCCCATAACAACCATCATACCCGAAATCCCAACTTCAAGAAGACAAGCATCGCAAGCTATTTTTCATTTTCCTTTCTTTCTTCTTTAGATAGATTGTTATTTATATTCTTTCAAAATAATTTATTTTTCTTACTAAGATTGTTTACGAAGTTGATACAGTTAATATTGAGTTTGTCTTTCGTTGAGTAGTGACCTATTTTCATGCATATTGCGTTTTGAGTCGGTTCATTCTGTTGTTTCAATCTCGTAGTTTATAACTGATCTCCCATAAACATAATCGTTTAGTGGAAGTTGGGACTACGTACATGTTGAGTTGGTTATTTTTGCACGAATTGTTTTAGTTATTTGTTTAGTTCTATTTCCGCTCAATATTTTATTCGAATTAATTTGTTATTCTTGATTTCAATATATTTTTATCATGCAAATTATTATTATACTTTTCTTTAAGTTACAAAAGCGTTACATTTTTACAACTGATTTTCACGAACTTGAAAGAATCTCAAGCGATCATTTCTTTTTCCTTTCTTTGTCATTGCCAACGAGATTCAAGTTAAGATATCATACTACTTCCCCCATAATAACCATCATACGGGAAATCCCAACTTCAAGAAGACAAGCATCGCAAGCTATTTTTCGTTTTCCTTTCTTTCTTCTTTAGATAGATTGTTATTTATATTCTTTCGAAATAATTTATTTTTTTACGAAGATTGTTTACGAAGTTGATATAGTTAATATTGAGTTTGTCTTTCGTTGAGTAGTGACCTATTTTCACGCATATTGCATTTTGAGTCGGTTCATTCTGTTGTTTCAATCTCGTAGTTTATAACTGATCTCCCATAAACGTAATCTTTTAGTGGAAGTTGGGACTACGTACATGTTGAGTTGGTTATTTTTACACGAATTGTTTTAGTTATTTGTTTAGTTCTATTTCCGCTTAATATTTTATTCGAATTAATTTGTTATTCTTGATTTCAATATATTTTTATCATGCAAATTATTATTATAATTTTTTTTAAGTTACAAAAGCATTACATTTTTACAACTGATTTTCACGAACTTGAAAGAATCTCAAGCGATCATTTCTTTCCCTTTCTTTGTCAATGCCAACGAGGTTCAAGTTAAGAAATCATACTACTGCCCCCATAACAACCATCATACCCGAAATCCCAACTTCAAGAAGACAACCATCGCAAGCTATTTTTCATTTTCCTTTCTTTCTTCTTTAGATAGATTGTTATTTATATTCTTTCAAAATAATTTATTTTTCTTACTAAGATTGTTTACGAAGTTGATACAGTTAATATTGAGTTTGTCTTTCGTTGAGTAGTGACCTATTTTCATGCATATTGCATTTTGAGTCGGTTCATTCTGTTGTTTCAATCTCGTAGTTTATAACTGATCTCCCATAAACGTAATCGTTTAGTGGAAGTTGGGACTACGTACATGTTGAGTTGGTTATTTTTACACGAAATGTTTTAGTTATTTGTTTAGTTCTATTTCCGCTTAATATTTTATTCGAATTAATTTGTTATTCTTGATTTCAATATATTTTTATCATGCAAATTATTATTAAAATTTTCTTTTAGTTACAAAAGCATTACATTTTAACAACTAATTTTCACAAACTTGAAAGAATCTCAAGCGATCATTTCATTTCCTTTCTTTGTCAATGCCAACGAGTTTCAGGTTAAGAAATCATACTACTTCCCCCATAATAACCATCATACCGGAAATCACAACTTCAAGAAGACAAGCATCGCAAGCTATTTTTCGTTTTCCTTTCTTTCTTCTTTAGATAGATTGTTATTTATATTCTTTCGAAATAATTTGTTTTTCTTACGAAGATTGTTTACGAAGTTGATATAGTTAATATTGAGTTTGTCTTTCGTTGAGTAGTGACCTATTTTCATGCATATTGCATTTTGAGTCGGTTCATTCTGTTGTTTCAATCTCGTAGTTTATAACTGATCTCCCATAAACGTAATCGTTTAGTGGAAGTTGGGACTACGTACATGTTGAGTTGGTTATTTTTACACGAATTGTTTTAATTATTTGTTTAGTTCTATTTCCGCTGAATATTTTATTCGAATTAATTTGTTATTCTTGATTTCAATATATTTTTATCATGCAAATTATTATTATAATTTTTTTTAAGTTACAAAAGCATTACATTTTTACAACTGATTTTCACGAACTTGAAAGAATCTCAAGCGATCATTTCTTTCCCTTTCTTTGTCAATGCCAACGAGGTTCAAGTTAAGAAATCATACTAGTGCCCCCATAACAACCATCATACCCGAAATCCCAACTTCAAGAAGACAAGCATCGCAAGCTATTTTTCATTTTCCTTTCTTTCTTCTTTAGATAGATTGTTATTTATATTCTTTCAAAATAATTTATTTTTCTTACTAAGATTGTTTACGAAGTTGATACAGTTAATATTGAGTTTGTCTTTCGTTGAGTAGTGACCTATTTTCATGCATATTGCATTTTGAGTCGGTTCATTCTGTTGTTTCAATCTCGTAGTTTATAACTGATCTCCCATAAACATAATCGTTTAGTGGAAGTTGGGACTACGTACATGTTGAGTTGGTTATTTTTGCACGAATTGTTTTAGTTATTTGTTTAGTTCTATTTCCGCTCAATATTTTATTCGAATTAATTTGTTATTCTTGATTTCAATATATTTTTATCATGCAAAGTATTATTATACTTTTCTTTAAGTTACAAAAGCGTTACATTTTTACAACTGATTTTCACGAACTTGAAAGAATCTCAAGCGATCATTTCTTTTTCCTTTCTTTGTCAATGCCAACGAGTTTCAAGTTAAGAAATCATACTACTTCCCCCATAATAACCATCATACGGGAAATCCCTACTTCAAGAAGACAAGCATCGCAAGCTATTTTTCGTTTTCCTTTCTTTCTTCTTTAGATAGATTGTTATTTATATTCTTTCGAAATAATTTATTTTTTTACGAAGATTGTTTACGAAGTTGATATAGTTAATATTGAGTTTGTCTTTCGTTGAGTAGTGACCTATTTTCATGCATATTGCATTTTGAGTCGGTTCATTCTGTTGTTTCAATCTCGTAGTTTATAACTGATCTCCCATAAACGTAATCGTTTAGTGGAAGTTGGGACTACGTACATGTTGAGTTGGTTATTTTTACACAAATTGTTTTAGTTATTTGTTTAGTTCTATTTCCGCTTAATATTTTATTCGAAATAATTTGTTATTCTTGATTTCAATATATTTTTATCATGCAAATTATTATTAAAATTTTCTTTTAGTTACAAAAGCATTACATTTTAACAACTAATTTTCACAAACTTGAAAGAATCTCAAGCGATCATTTCATTTCCTTTCTTTGTCAATGCCAACGAGTTTCAGGTTAAGAAATCATACTACTTCCCCCATAATAACCATCATACCGGAAATCACAACTTCAAGAAGACAAGCATCGCAAGCTATTTTTCGTTTTCCTTTCTTTCTTCTTTAGATAGATTGTTATTTATATTCTTTCGAAAAAATTTGTTTTTCTTACGAAGATTGTTTATGAAGTTGATATAGTTAATATTGAGTTTGTCTTTCGTTGAGTAGTGACCTATTTTCATGCATATTGCATTTTGAGTCGGTTCATTCTGTTGTTTCAATCTCGTAGTTTATAACTGATCTCCCATAAACGTAATCGTTTAGTGGAAGTTGGGACTACGTACATGTTGAGTTGGTTATTTTTACACGAATTGTTTTAATTATTTGTTTAGCTCTATTTCCGCTGAATATTTTATTCGAATTAATTTGTTATTCTTGATTTCAATATATTTTTATCATGCAAATTATTATTATAATTTTTTTTAAGTTACAAAAGCATTACATTTTTACAACTGATTTTCACGAACTTGAAAGAATCTCAAGCGATCATTTCTTTCCCTTTCTTTGTCAATGCCAACGAGGTTCAACTTAAGAAATCATACTAGTGCCCCCATAACAACCATCATACCCGAAATCCCAACTTCAAGAAGACAAGCATCGCAAGCTATTTTTCATTTTCCTTTCTTTCTTCTTTAGATAGATTGTTATTTATATTCTTTCAAAATAATTTATTTTTCTTACTAAGATTGTTTACGAAGTTGATACAGTTAATATTGAGTTTGTCTTTCGTTGAGTAGTGACCTATTTTCATGCATATTGCATTTTGAGTCGGTTCATTCTGTTGTTTCAATCTCGTAGTTTATAACTGATCTCCCATAAACATAATCGTTCATCGGAAGTTGGGACTACGTACATGTTGAGTTGGTTATTTTTGCACGAATTGTTTTAGTTATTTGTTTAGTTCTATTTCCGCTCAATATTTTATTCGAATTAATTTGTTATTCTTGATTTCAATATATTTTTATCATGCAAATTATTATTATACTTTTCTTTAAGTTACAAAAGCGTTACATTTTTACAACTGATTTTCACGAACTTGAAAGAATCTCAAGCGATCATTTCTTTTTCCTTTCTTTGTCAATGCCAACGAGTTTCAAGTTAAGAAATCATACTACTTCCCCCATAATAACCATCATACGGGAAATCCCAACTTCAAGAAGACAAGCATCGCAAGCTATTTTTCGTTTTCCTTTCTTTCTTCTTTAGATAGATTGTTATTAATATTCTTTCGAAAGAATTTATTTTTTTACGAAGATTGTTTACGAAGTTGATATAGTTAATATTGAGTTTGTCTTTCGTTGAGTAGTGACCTATTTTCATGCATATTGCATTTTGAGTCGGTTCATTCTGTTGTTTCAATCTCGTAGTTTATAACTGATCTCCCATAAACGTAATCTTTTAGTGGAAGTTGGGACTACGTACTTGTTGAGTTGGTTATTTTTACACGAATTGTTTTAGTTATTTGTTTAGTTCTATTTCCGCTTAATATTTTATTCGAATTAATTTGTTATTCTTGATTTCAATATATTTTTATCATGCAAATTATTATTATAATTTTTTTTAAGTTACAAAAGCATTACATTTTTACAACTGATTTTCACGAACTTGAAAGAATCTCAAGCGATCATTTCTTTCCCTTTCTTTGTCAATGCCAACGAGGTTCAAGTTAAGAAATCATACTAGTGCCCCCATAACAACCATCATACCCGAAATCCCAACTTCAAGAAGACAAGCATCGCAAGCTATTTTTCATTTTCCTTTCTTTCTTCTTTAGATAGATTGTTATTTATATTCTTTCAAAATAATTTATTTTTCTTACTAAGATTGTTTACGAAGTTGATACAGTTAATATTGAGTTTGTCTTTCGTTGAGTAGTGACCTATTTTCATGCATATTGCATTTTGAGTCGGTTCATTCTGTTGTTTCAATCTCGTAGTTTATAACTGATCTCCCATAAACATAATCGTTTATCGGAAGTTGGGACTACGTACATGTTGAGTTGGTTATTTTTGCACGAATTGTTTTAGTTATTTGTTTAGTTCTATTTCCGCTCAATATTTTATTCGAATTAATTTGTTATTCTTGATTTCAATATATTTTTATCATGCAAATTATTATTATACTTTTCTTTAAGTTACAAAAGCGTTACATTTTTACAACTGATTTTCACGAACTTGAAAGAATCTCAAGCGATCATTTCTTTTTCCTTTCTTTGTCAATGCCAACGAGTTTCAAGTTAAGAAATCATACTACTTCCCCCATAATAACCATCATACGGGAAATCCCAACTTCAAGAAGACAAGCATCGCAAGCTATTTATCGTTTGCCTTTCTTTCTTCTTTTGATAGATTGTTATTAATATTCTTTCGAAAGAATTTATTTTTTTACGAAGATTGTTTACGAAGTTGATATAGTTAATATTGAGTTTGTCTTTCGTTGAGTAGTGACCTATTTTCATGCATATTGCATTTTGAGTCGGTTCATTCTGTTGTTTCAATCTCGTAGTTTATAACTGATCTCCCATAAACATAATCGTTTAGTGGAAGTTGGGACTACGTACATGTTGAGTTGGTTATTTTTACACGAATTGTTTTAATTATTTGTTTAGTTCTATTTTCGCTGAATATTTTATTCGAATTAATTTGTTATTCTTGATTTCAATATATTTTTATCATGCAAATTATTATTATAATTTTTTTTAAATTACAAAAGCATTACATTTTTACAACTGATTTTCACGAACTTGAAAGAATCTCAAGCGATCATTTCTTTCCCTTTCTTTGTCAATGCCAACGAGGTTCAAGTTATGAAATCATACTACTGCCCCCATAACAACCATCATAACCGAAATCCCAACTTCAAGAAGACAAGCATCGCAAGCTATTTTTCATTTTCCTTTCTTTCTTCTTTAGATAGATTGTTATTTATATTCTTTCAAACTAATTTATTTTTCTTACTAAGATTGTTTACGAAGTTGATACAGTTAATATTGAGTTTGTCTGTCGTTGAGTAGTGACCTATTTTCATGCATATTGCATTTTGAGTCGGTTCATTCTGTTGTTTCAATCTCGTAGTTTATAACTGATCTCCCATAAACATAATCGTTTAGTGGAAGTTGGGACTACGTACATGTTGAGTTGGTTATTTTTGCACGAATTGTTTTAGTTATTTGTTTAGTTCTATTTCCGCTCAATATTTTATTCAAATTAATTTGTTATTCTTGATTTCAATATATTTTTATCATGCAAATTATTATTATACTTTTCTTTAAGTTACAAAAGCGTTACATTTTTACAACTGATTTTCACGAACTTGAAAGAATCTCAAGCGATCATTTCTTTTTCCTTTCTTTGTCAATGCCAACGAGTTTCAAGTTAAGAAATCGTACTACTTCCCCCATAATAACCATCATACGGGAAATCCCAACTTCAAGAAGACAAGCATCGCAAGCTATTTTTCGTTTTCCTTTCTTTCTTCTTTAGATAGATTGTTATTTATATTCTTTCGAAAGAATTTATTTTTTTACGAAGATTGTTTACGAAGTTGATATAGTTAATATTGAGTTTGTCTTTCGTTAAGTAGTGACCTATTTTCATGCATATTGCATTTTGAGTCGGTTCATTCTGTTGTTTCAATCTCGTAGTTTATAACTGATCTCCCATAAACGTAATCTTTTAGTGGAAGTTGGGACTACGTACATGTTGAGTTGGTTATTTTTACACGAATTGATTTAGTTATTTGTTTAGTTCTATTTCCGCTTAATATTTTATTCGAATTAATTTGTTATTCTTGATTTCAATATATTTTTATCATGCAAATTATTATTATAATTTTTTTTAAGTTACAAAAGCATTACATTTTTACAACTGATTTTCACGAACTTGAAAGAATCTCAAGCGATCATTTCTTTCCCTTTCTTTGTCAATGCCAACGAGGTTCAAGTTAAGAAATCATACTACTGCCCCCATAACAACCATCATACCCGAAATCCCAACTTCAAGAAGACAACCATCGCAAGCTATTTTTCATTTTCCTTTCTTTCTTCTTTAAATAGATTGTTATTTATATTCTTTCAAAATAATTTATTTTTCTTACTAAGATTGTTTACGAAGTTGATACAGTTAATATTGAGTTTGTCTGTCGTTGAGTAGTGACCTATTTTCATGCATATTGCATTTTGAGTCGGTTCATTCTGTTGTTTCAATCTCGTAGTTTATAACTGATCTCCCATAAACATAATCGTTTAGTGGAAGTTGGGACTACGTACATGTTGAGTTGGTTATTTTTGCACGAATTGTTTTAGTTATTTGTTTAGTTCTATTTCCGCTCACTATTTTATTCGAATTAATTTGTTATTCTTGATTTCAATATATTTTTAACATGCAAATTATTATTATACTTTTCTTTAAGTTACAAAAGCGTTACATTTTTACAACTGATTTTCACGAACTTGAAAGAATCTCAAGCGATCATTTCTTTTTCCTTTCTTTGTCAATGCCAACGAGTTTCAAGATAAGAAATCATACTACTTCCCCCATAATAACCATCATACGGGAAATCCCAACTTCAAGAAGACAAGCATCGCAAGCTATTTTTCGTTTTCCTTTCTTTCTTCTTTAGATAGATTGTTATTTATATTCTTTCGAAAGAATTTATTTTTTTACGAAGATTGTTTACGAAGTTGATATAGTTAATATTGAGTTTGTCTTTCGTTAAGTAGTGACCTATTTTCATGCATATTGCATTTTGAGTCGGTTCATTCTGTTGTTTCAATCTCGTAGTTTATAACTGATCTCCCATAAACGTAATCTTTTAGTGGAAGTTCGGACTACGTACATGTTGAGTTGGTTATTTTTACACGAATTGTTTTAGTTATTTGTTTAGTTCTATTTCCGCTTAATATTTTATTCGAATTAATTTGTTATTCTGGATTTCAATATATTTTTATCATGCAAATTATTATTATAATTTTTTTTAAGTTACAAAGGCATTACATTTTTACAATTGATTTTCACGAACTTGAAAGAATCTCAAGCGATCATTTCTTTCCCTTTCTTTGTCAATGCCAACGAGGTTCAAGTTAAGAAATCATACTACTGCCCCCATAACAACCATCATAACCGAAATCCCAACTTCAAGAAGACAAGCATCGCAAGCTATTTTTCATTTTCCTTTCTTTCTTCTTTAGATAGATTGTTATTTATATTCTTTCAAAATAATTTATTTTTCTTACTAAGATTGTTTACGAAGTTGATACAGTTAATATTGAGTTTGTCTGTCGTTGAGTAGTGACCTATTTTCATGCATATTGCATTTTGAGTCGGTTCATTCTGTTGTTTCAATCTCGTAGTTTATAACTGATCTCCCATAAACATAATCGTTTAGTGGAAGTTGGGACTACGTACATGTTGAGTTGGTTATTTTTGCACGAATTGTTTTAGTTATTTGTTTAGTTCTATTTCCGCTCAATATTTTATTCGAATTAATTTGTTATTCTTGATTTCAATATATTTTTATCATGCAAAGTATTATTATACTTTTCTTTAAGTTACAAAAGCGTTACATTTTTACAACTGATTTTCACGAACTTGAAAGAATCTCAAGCGATCATTTCTTTTTCCTTTCTTTGTCAATGCCAACGAGTTTCAAGTTAAGAAATCATACTACTTCCCCCATAATAACCATCATACGGGAAATCCCTACTTCAAGAAGACAAGCATCGCAAGCTATTTTTCGTTTTCCTTTCTTTCTTCTTTAGATAGATTGTTATTTATATTCTTTCGAAATAATTTATTTTTTTACGAAGATTGTTTATGAAGTTGATATAGTTAATATTGAGTTTGTCTTTCGTTGAGTAGTGACCTATTTTCATGCATATTGCATTTTGAGTCGGTTCATTCTGTTGTTTCAATCTCGTAGTTTATAACTGATCTCCCATAAACGTAATCGTTTAGTGGAAGTTGGGACTACGTACATGTTGAGTTGGTTATTTTTACACGAATTGTTTTAGTTATTTGTTTAGTTCTATTTCCGCTTAATATTTTATTCGAATTAATTTGTTATTCTTGATTTCGATATATTTTTATCATGCAAATTATTATTAAAATTTTCTTTTAGTTACAAAAGCATTACATTTTAACAACTAATTTTCACAAACTTGAAAGAATCTCAAGCGATCATTTCTTTTCCTTTCTTTGTCAATGCCAACGAGTTTCAGGTTAAGAAATCATACTACTTCCCCCATAATAACCATCATACCGGAAATCACAACTTCAAGAAGACAAGCATCGCAAGCTATTTTTCATTTTCCTTTCTTTCTTCTTTAGATAGATTGTTATTTATATTCTTTCGAACTAATTTATTTTTCTTACTAAGATTGTTTACGAAGTTGATACAGTTAATATTGAGTTTGTCTGTCGTTGAGTAGTGACCTATTTTCATGCATATTGCATTTTGAGTCGGTTCATTCTGTTGTTTCAATCTCGTAGTTTATAACTGATCTCCCATAAACGTAATCGTTTAGTGGAAGTTGGGACTACGTACATGTTGAGTTGGTTATTTTTACACGAATTGTTTTAATTATTTGTTTAGTTCTATTTCCGCTGAATATTTTATTCGAATTAATTTGTTATTCTTGATTTCAATATATTTTTATCATGCAAATTATTATTATAATTTTTTTTAAGTTACAAAAGCATTACATTTTTACAACTGATTTTCACGAACTTGAAAGAATCTCAAGCGATCATTTCTTTCCCTTTCTTTGTCAATGCCAACGAGGTTCAAGTTAAGAAATCATACTAGTGCCCCCATAACAACCATCATACCCGAAATCCAACTTCAAGAAGACAAGCATCGCAAGCTATTTTTCATTTTCCATTCTTACTTCTTTAGATAGATTGTTATTTATATTCTTTCAAAATAATTTATTTTTCTTACTAAGATTGTTTACGAAGTTGATACAGTTAATATTGAGTTTGTCTGTCGTTGAGTAGTGACCTATTTTCATGCATATTGCATTTTGAGTCGGTTCATTCTGTTGTTCAATCTCGTAGTTTATAACTGATCTCCCATAAACATCATCGTTTAGTGGAAGTTGGGACTACGTACATGTTGAGTTGGTTATTTTTGCACGAATTGTTTTAGTTATTTGTTTAGTTCTATTTCCGCTCAATATTTTATTCGAATTAATTTGTTATTCTTGATTTCAATATATTTTTATCATGCAAATTATTATTATACTTTTCTTTAAGTTACAAAAGCGTTACATTTTTACAACTGATTTTCACGAACTTGAAAGAATCTCAAGCGATCATTTCTTTTTCCTTTCTTTGTCAATGCCAACGAGTTTCAAGTTAAGAAATCATACTACTTCCCCCATAATAACCATCATACGGGAAATCCCAACTTCAGGAAGACAAGCATCGCAAGCTATTTTTCGTTTTCCTTTCTTTCTTCTTTAGATAGATTGTTATTTATATTCTTTCGAAATAATTTATTTTTTTACGAAGATTGTTTACGAAGTTGATATAGTTAATATTGAGTTTGTCTTTCGTTGAGTAGTGACCTATTTTCATGCATATTGCATTTTGAGTCGGTTCATTCTGTTGTTTCAATCTCGTAGTTTATAACTGATCTCCCATAAACGTAATCTTTTAGTGGAAGTTGGGACTACGTACATGTTGAGTTGGTTATTTTTACACGAATTGTTTAAGTTATTTGTTTAGTTCTATTTCCGCTTAATATTTTGTTCGAATTAATTTGTTATTCTTGATTTCAATATATTTTTATCATGCAAATTATTATTATAATTTTTTTTAAGTTACAAAAGCATTACATTTTTACAACTGATTTTCACGAACTTGAAAGAATCTCAAGCGATCATTTCTTTCCCTTTCTTTGTCAATGCCAACGAGGTTCAAGTTAAGAAATCATACTACTGCCCCCATAACAACCATCATACCCGAAATCCCAACTTCAAGAAGACAAGCATCGCAAGCTATTTTCATTTTCCTTTCTTTCTTCTTTAGATAGATTGTTATTTATATTCTTTCAAAATAATTTATTTTTCTTACTAAGATTGTTTACGAAGTTGATACAGTTAATATTGAGTTTGTCTGTCGTTGAGTAGTGACCTATTTTCATGCATATTGCATTTTGAGTCGGTTCATTCTGTTGTTTCAATCTCGTAGTTTATAACTGATCTCCCATAAACATAATCGTTTAGTGGAAGTTTGGACTACGTACATGTTGAGTTGGTTATTTTTGCACGAATTGTTTTAGTTATTTGTTTAGTTCTATTTCCGCTCAATATTTTATTCGAATTTATTTGTTATTCTTGATTTCAATATATTTTTATCATGCAAATTATTATTATACTTTTCGTTAAGTTACAAAAGCGTTACATTTTTACAACTGATTTTCACGAACTTGAAAGAATCTCAAGCGATCATTTCTTTTTCCTTTCTTTGTAAATGCCAACGAGTTTCAAGTTAAGAAATCATACTACTTCCCCAATAATAACCATCATACGGGAAATCCCAACTTCAAGAATACAAGCATCGCAAGCTATTTTTCGTTTTCCTTTCTTTCTTCTTTAGATAGATTGTTATTTATATTCTTTCGAAATAATTTATTTTTTTACGAAGATTGTTTACGAAGTTGATATAGTTAATATTGAGTTTGTCTTTCGTTGAGTAGTGACCTATTTTCATGCATATTGCATTTTGAGTCGGTTCATTCTGTTGTTTCAATCTCGTAGTTTATAACTGATCTCCCATAAACGTAATCGTTTAGTGGAAGTTGGGACTACGTACATGTTGAGTTGGTTATTTTTACACGAATTGTTTTAGTTATTTGTTTAGTTCTATTTCCGCTTAATATTTTATTCGAATTAATTTGTTATTCTTGATTTCAATATATTTTTATCATGCAAATTATTATTAAAATTTTCTTTTAGTTACAAAAGCATTACATTTTAACAACTAATTTTCACAAACTTGAAAGAATCTCAAGCGATCATTTCTTTCCTTTCTTTGTCAATGCCAACGAGTTTCAGGTTAAGAAATCATACTACTCCCCCATAATAACCATCATACCGGAAATCCCAACTTCAGGAAGACAAGCATCGCAAGCTATTTTTCGTTTTCCTTTCTTTCTTCTTTAGATAGATTGTTATTTATATTCTTTGGAAATAATTTGTTTTTCTTACGAAGATTGTTTACGAAGATGATATAGTTAATATTGAGTTTGTCTTTCGTTGAGTAGTGACCTATTTTCATGCATATTGCATTTTGAGTCGGTTCATTCTGTTGTTTCAATCTCGTAGTTTATAACTGATCTCCCACAAATGTAATCGTTTAGTGGAAGTTGGGACTACGTACATGTTGAGTTGGTTATTTTTGCACGAATTGTTTTAGTTATTTGTTTAGTTCTATTTCCGCTCAATATTTTATTCGAATTAATTTGTTATTCTTGATTTCAATATATTTTTATCATGCAAAGTATTATTATACTTTTCTTTAAGTTACAAAAGCGTTACATTTTTACAACTGATTTTCACGAACTTGAAAGAATCTCAAGCGATCATTTCTTTTTCCTTTCTTTGTCAATGCCAACGAGTTTCAAGTTAAGAAATCATACTACTTCCCCCATAATAACCATCATACCGGAAATCACAACTTCAAGAAGAAAAGCATCGCAAGCTATTTTTCGTTTTCCTTTCTTTCTTCTTTAGATAGATTGTTATTTATATTCTTTCGAAATAATTTGTTTTTCTTACGAAGATTGTTTACGAAGTTGATATAGTTAATATTGAGTTTGTCTTTCGTTGAGTAGTGACCTATTTTCATGCATATTGCATTTTGAGTCGGTTCATTCTGTTGTTTCAATCTCGTAGTTTATAACTGATCTCCCATAAACATAATCGTTTAGTGGAAGTTGGGACTACGTACATGTTGAGTTGGTTATTTTTACACGAATTGTTTTAATTATTTGTTTAGTTCTATTTCCGCTGAATATTTTATTCGAATTAATTTGTTATTCTTGATTTCAATATATTTTTATCATGCAAATTATTATTATAATTTTTTTTAAGTTACAAAAGCATTACATTTTTACAACTGATTTTCACGAACTTGAAAGAATCTCAAGCGATCATTTCTTTCCCTTTCTTTATCAATGCAACGAGGTTCAAGTTAAGAAATCATACTAGTGCCCCCATAACAACCATCATACCCGAAATCCCAACTTCAAGAAGACAAGCATCGCAAGCTATTTTTCATTTTCCTTTCTTTCTTCTTTAGATAGATTGTTATTTATATTCTTTCAAAATAATTTATTTTTCTTACTAAGATTGTTTACGAAGTTGATACAGTTAATATTGAGTTTGTCTTTCGTTGAGTAGTGACCTATTTTCAGGCATATTGCATTTTGAGTCGGTTCATTCTGTTGTTTCAATCTCGTAGTTTATAACTGATCTCCCATAAACATAATCGTTTATCGGAAGTTGGGACTACGTACATGTTGAGTTGGTTATTTTTGCACAAATTGTTTTATTATTTGTTTAGTTCTATTTCCGCTCAATATTTTATTCGAATTAATTTGTTATTCTTGATTTCAATATATTTTTATCATGCAAATTATTATTATAATTTTCTTTAAGTTACAAAAGCAATACATTTTTACAACTGATTTTCACGAACTTGAAAGAATCTCAAGCGATCATTTCTTTTCCTTTCTTTGTCAATGC
>NW_027500504.1:0-38745 GCF_021521415.1 Bidens hawaiensis
AAACTCAGAGATCTTCCCGAGAACACAATAAAGTCACCGAGAGCTATTAAAAGCTCAAGAAATGGTGATCTTTGAAGATATGGTCAAATCCCGAGAATAAAGGGATTTAAATTAAACTCCAAGATTAGCCCGAATCCTTTCTCGAAAACTTCACATCTTGGCCGAAAACTATCAACAATCTTGATATGGAAGTCTTGAAAATTTAGTCAAATCCCGAGAGTAAGGAAGGTTCTTGATTTGGTAATCTTAAAGATAGAATCAAATCCCACGAATGAAGGAATTTGAATTTAATTCAAAGATAACTCAAATCCTTTCCAGAAAAATCTCAAGAACCCGAAGAACACGAAGAACAGTTCTTCAAGATCCAGAAAACTTCAGCTAAAAACACACCCGTGAATCGCCGGTAGAATCCTTGATATCACCTATAACCGAGCCTAGAATAGGTCTATAGGCTCTGATACCAATTGTAAGTCCCGTAGAGGATCTTTCAATGTGATATCAATATACTTAGGTAGTGTTTGTTATGGAGGAATGGAAGGTGGAATGTAATAAGCCATCCAAAGGAATGGAAAAAAACATGTTTGGTTACCATGCATGAATGGAATGGATCATTCCAAATGGAATGAAACTCCTTCCATTTTTAGGATTTTCATTCCTTTGGGTATGGGTGTTTTTTTTCATTCCTTCAAGGAATGAAAAAGTCAAAAAGTCAACATCATTATTACTATTATATAGTTATAATTATATTATTATTATTATTATTATTTTCTAATTATAGTTATTATATTATCATTATCGTTTTGTATATTATAATATAACTATTATTATATTAGAACTATTACTACATTATCAATATATTTTATTTTTAAATTAGATGAGTTAACATTTCACAACACATATACAGTTTAATAATCTCGTTGTAGCACGAGGTCCTAAAAATACTTATTATGAATATTCATTTATTATTAATATTATTTATTTATTTTTTATTATTATTACTAATAAAAATATTAATAATGATAAAGTGATTAATCATTCCATTCTTACATAGTAACAAAACATGACAATGGAATGGTAATGATCCATTTCATTCCTTTCTCCATTCCATTACCACATCCATTCCATTCCCTCATCTATTCCATTACCCCGTACAAAACATACCCTTAACGGTTAGGCGGAAACTACCACTAAGTTGATTCTGTGAGAAACGATTAAGAACACCTCAAACACAATGAAGAGGCTTCAAAACACACGTATATTATACGTCGGGTGCTTAAGCCTTTAACTTACACGGTTGAAAATACAATGGACGAACAACACACCTGATGACCCACTCACGAACCAACTGGCAACCCTAAAAATGTAAACATACATCCTATATATAGACTACCAACCTAGGCCCAAAACAAAGTAAAGCCCACCGAAATCTGATTTCGGTTTACACATAAATGCCCAACTAAGCCCAATCTAAGTTTAACAATACCAAGCATAAACCACAAAATATAGCCCAACACCGCCATAAAGGGTGGGCCCTTTGGGCTCCTCTTTTGGCTAGTTTTCTCGTTTTGTGTGCCCGTACGTGAAATCCCGAGTCCAAATTTAGTTCGGGGGTTTGGTTTTTGGCAAGATAAATAGTTCGGGTGTGATAAGTTTTCTCGTTTTGTGTGCCCGTACGTGAAATCCCGAGTCCAAATTTAGTTCGGGGTTTGGTTTTTTGCAAGATAAATAGTTCGGGTGTGATAAACAGCGCAAAACAAATGTTTTTCGGCTAACTTTTTGCAAATTAAGAAAAACATACCATTTGGTTGTATAAATACAAAATATTTTCACAAGTTGCTTAAAACATCTCAAATAAGTGTTTTCTAAGTCTTTTCCGGTTTGACGGATGATATAATGCTTGTTTTGTTACTAGCGTTTGCGTTTAAGATCATAGTGTATCGTCAGGGCCGGCTCTAGGCATGGGCGAGCTGGACTCCCGTCCGGGGCACATTATTTCGGGGGCACTAAATTCCGGCCGCTAGATTTTCTGTTGAAATTGTTCGACAATCTTTTACCCCCGCCCCTAATTTAACCTGCCTGAAACCACTCTCTCATTCTTTGTTTCTTCTTCTCTCTCCGGCCATGGACTTGTAGAAAGGTGAAGACAAGGAGGAAGGTAGCTCGTCTGGAGTTGCAGAAAAAGGGGGAAAGAGGGAAGAAGAAGTGGAAGTGTTTTGTACCTTTTTAGCTTTACTTTTTCTTTTTTTTTTTATTTAATATTTAACTCTAATTTAATTAAATACTATTTAATAGCTCAGTTTGTACGTTTTTGGCTTTTCTTTTTATTTTTTTCTAAAAAATTTTAAGTTGATATAGTAGGTAAATATTTTTCTAACTATTAAGCTCTAAATTAACTTACTATTATCAAGTTCAAAAATTATGAATACATTTGATTTTTCATTATTTATGTTGTTTCATGTATTATATATTACTTATATTATTATTTCTTATTTATGTATGTATGTATACATTACTATTTTATTAAAGAAAAGTATAATTCTTCTACAAATTTATAGCTAAAATAACATTTTTGTCATGTAAAAATGCTTCATTAAAGACATGCATTATAAAATAACTCAAATCAATCTGATATATGTTTGCAAGCGTTAAAATGAGATAATTTATAATTATTTCAAGATACAAGGCAGGCCCAACCCTAGGGTAGTGTGAGACGGACAACCAGCTGAAGCGTGCAATTTTCAGGTGCCAAATTTCTTCTATATATGTATTTAAAAAAAAACTATAATACAGATTTTAAACATCTTAAATAAATTGAGCCTAAAACTATATTTTATCCATAACGTCAATCTATCATTTAATAAAAAAAAAGAACATTATATTCGTTACTCTTTTGGACGTATGGGCCTTTTCATTTAAGCTCGGCCGAGGTATTTAAATTCTCGGAGCCGGCCCTGCGTATCGTTAAACGAAAATCTTTCCGTATAAGTGGTTTTCTATATACCAGGGTTATAATATCGATATGTTAGCTACTGTTATACATATATCATTTATAGATGGCCCTTAATATATCGGTCACAAACAACATCGTTCGGTTATTCATTTGTTCGTTACGTAATAAACGGTTAATCGTTTACTCATTACATAATAACTAAGGTATACCTGGTTTCATCACAAATGTCACTGAAATGCGACAGCCAAAACATAAGAAGTAGCCGTTCTTAAAAAAAAAAATACGAATAAGTGAAAACTAAAGTACTTCTATATTTTATTTTATATGGGCGGTATATTAATTAATCTATTATTAGAGTTTTAGATTATACTGTAATCCTTCCTGTTTTTAAACCGGCTCTGACTATTTTTGTCCTTGATTTCTTGCTTGCAAGAAAATTAGAAACCAGCCGTTGATTTTATGATGTGGTGTCAATTTATAATTTCCCATATAAATCCAAAATTTATATTTATCTTCCAGGCAAAACACTACCATGAAGATTCAAAGAAGAAAATAATAATAATAATCCAAATCAAATCCACAAATACTCTGTTTCTTCTTCAATTGCTTCTGCACTCAATCAACAAATTCAAACAAGGTAGTTATTTATTTTTATTGGTATAATTTTATTGGGTTTTTTTTTTTTTTTTTTGTAATGGGTATGTGATAATTTTTGTAAATTTGTTGTGATTTGATCAGAATGTGTTGAAATATGATGTGATTTGCATTGGCCTAATTGTTTTATTGTTTAGGTGTTTTTAATTAGTTATTTGCATATTGGCATGTGGGTGTGATTTGATTAATTGTTTTGTATTTAGGAATGTGTGAATCTGATTGCAAACACAAAAGTTTGTGTTTGTGTGATAATAATGATGTTCTTATGCTGGTTAAGAAGTATTGTAGGTTAAATTTTGGGATTTTATATTTACTCTGATCCATATGGTTGCTGATATCATATTACTCACTACCATGATGACAGGAATAATTTTTCTTGATATTTTAAGCATGGAAGCATGAGATTGAACTATTTTTTTTTTTTTGGGGGGGGGGGGGGGGGGGTTTAAGCATGGAGACATGAAAAAAGATGTAGTTTTCTTGTTTTGTAAGGTTGTAAACATCATTATTATTGAACCATTTTTCTTGATTCTTTAAGCTTAGAAACATGTAAATTGAACCATTTTTAATGATTTTTTAAGCATGGAAAGATGAAAAAGAACTAATTTCTTGATATTTTTAAGCTTGGAAGCATGCAAGTTGAACTATTTTCTTGATTTTTTTAAGCTTGCGAACATGAAAGTTGAACTAATTTTCTTAATTTTGAAGCATGGAAACATGATAGAAACATATTTTCTTGACTTTTATAAGCATGAAAACATCAAAACGAACTAAATTTCTTAAATTTTATTCATCAAACACGAAGAAAAAGAATCTTTATTTTTTAAGCACTGGTAACATGAAAAATGAACTAAATTTCTTTATTTTTAAGCATCAAAACACGAAAAACGAACTATGTTCCTTAACTTTTTAAGCACGGAAACATTGAAAACCAAACTAACTTTCTTGAATGTTTCCATTCAACAGCCTTCAACCGTTCGTCCACAAACCACAGTGACACACGAAGCCCTTTTCGAACCACATTACAACTCACGGTAAAACCAACGTTTGTGAAGAGGGAGTTAAAACTTAGATTTAAATCATTAGATCATGATAAAACTAAAAGACTGCAACTGTTTCCACACAGACAAACCATGGGCATTCCCTTTAGCAATAACCTCAATAATATTATTATTCCTCTTATTAACATCTTTCAACATGGGCCTCATTCCTCCTTTGTACCAAATCAATACATTTTTCCCACTTTTGACCCCTAAAACCTCCTCAAACCACACAATCCCACATTTTGTTGAAGAAAAAGTTAAATCCCCATACTCACAATCTAACCCCCCGACCCCACGTTTCGCTTATTTGATATCCGGATCAAAAGGGGACTTAGACAAGCTTTGGAGAACACTTAGAGCATTATATCATCCTTGGAATTATTATGTGGTTCATCTTGATCTTGAATCCGAACACGCAGAACGTATGGAGCTTGCAGCACGGGTTGAGAAAGATCCTATGTTTCAGGAAGTTGGGAATGTATATATGATCATGAAAGCCAATATGGTGACGTATAGAGGGCCCACAATGGTGTCGAACACGCTGCATGCGTGTGCGATTCTTTTGAAAAGGAATAAAGACTGGGATTGGTTTATTAATCTTAGTGCTTCTGATTATCCTCTTGTGACTCAAGATGGTTAGTTATGTTCATTATTAATCAACTTCTGTTCTCTGTGTTTTACATAATGGGTCAATAGATAATATCAAAAGATAGCTTTAAAGGAAACAGGTCAAATGGGCCGAAAGTTGCCCCTAGCGTGATTTTAACCTGCTAAATTATTTTATTCGAAAGTTAAGGTCAATGCTGAAATATACATAAAGTTCGTAATCATATATGGCAAACTTATTATTTTATTTAAATTTTCTTGATATTTTCAAGCATTAGAACATGAAAAATGAACTAATTTTCTTGATCTTTTAATGGGTCAATAGATAAAAAAAAATGAGCAGCTTTAAAGGAAATGGGTCAAACCAGGGTTGTTCACGTGCCAAGTCGAGCCAATGCAAGCCCGGGCTCAAGCTCAAACTTAAATGAGCCGACTCGGCTCGTTTATTTTAAGGACCTGATAAGTCGGGCTTGAGCTCAGCTCATTAAAAGCTCGAGCCAGCTCGTAAAATTTTCAATTCTTTCTAAATTATTTTGCTAATATTGATACATAAAAGAAACAAATATTTTTTAGCATACACACAATACAAAATTAATAAACAAGTGAATTAATAACAATATTATATGTTGTTGTTGTTGCTAAATTTGGAGTTTAATTTACACGATCCAAAGAGGCGGATATTGACCAAGCCACGAGCTGAGCCAACCTTAGCTCGGGCTCGGCTTGACTCGATTACAAGCTGAGCCAGCTCGTTTAGATACGAGCTAGCGAGCCATGAGCTTTTCGAACAGCCCTAGGTCAAACATGTTGAAAGTTGCCTAGAGTGTAACTTTAGTGCAAAATCTCCTAATTCATTTTATTCAAAAGTTAAGGTTAATATTGGAATATAGTCAACCATTCACAAATGAAATAGAGTCAAGTACTTGAATGTAAGTGATTGATTTCTTGTATGTTTTTCAGATCTTATTTATGCGTTTCGTAATCTGAATCGAGGCTGGAATTTTGTTGAGCACACAAGTCATTTGGGCTGGAAGGAGTAAGATCCCTCGCTTGCAGACTAGGGTTGACTATTTGACCCGTTTATGTGAAAATGGTTGATTTGGGCATTATTTTCGATAACCTGAATTCGCATTATATATGTGTGTATGTGTGTGTATATGTAATATGTATTTATTTATTTTAACAAACGATCATTTTAGATATTTATTTTCTATATTTAATTTTATTCAAGGGTAGGTTTGTCATTTATTTTATGTAAATTTTGTGATTACATATATGTAATTACAAGTTTGCATATGTGTAATAACCAATTTACATATGCTTAATCATAAAATTATGTATCATAAATGACAATACACTTGAAAACTATTAAATATATAAAATAAATAAATAAAATGATTGGTTGTTAAGAGTTCATAAAAGTCTTAAATTATTTGGAAGTTCTGAAATGATCTTGATCCTATATGTACATATATATATGATTTTGGTTTTTGGGCTCTGTTTAAGTTTTTTAACTTTCTATTATTTTTTTTATACAATTAAATATTAGTTTAAGAATATATTGTTTAATGATTTTGAGTTTTATTTTTCTTATTCGGTTTATTCGAGTAGACCTGAAATCAAATAAGATTTTGTTCATTTTATTTGAAACTACTTTTAAAGTTTTTACATTCGAATAATCCAAATTATTAAAAAAATGTTACCTTTATATGTAATAATAGCTTTTATAGCCACCTTACTTATTAATAAAAACCAAAGAATGCAAAAAATGTTAGCGGGCCAACACAATTCGACGCAGCCTGTTTTGACCCGTCATACAACTCTATTATTTTTTGAACTTAAATCTACTTGTACATGCAGGGATCAAAGAGCAATGCCTTTGATGGTTGACCCGGGACTATATGAGACTAAGAAGTCTGATATCTTTTGGGTGCAACCCGACCGACCTCTGCCATCCGCCTTTAAATTGTTTACCGGTAAGTTTTGAACAATCGTTAAACTTTATTAACTGCTATATTAAATATGCATAAAAGGTAACAAGTTTATTTGAAAGGCTCAAACTTTCAAGTTAACTAGTATCTAACCTGTTTAATGAACATATCGTGTTTGGGTTGACTCGTTTAATTTAACGGGTTGTGTTTCGATTGACTTGTTTAAACCACTTAATTAAACATGTGTCCCGTTTAAAATTAGTAAAATAATCTGTGTATTATAAACTATAAAGTCAACCTGCCGACCCGTTTACAGCCTGTTTAACCCTTTATTAGTTATTACAAGCCGTTTACAACTTGGTTATCTGGTAAAAAGAATATTTTTTGTGTTATGTTTCATGAGAACATGCGATATTAGGCAAATTTGTGGAAACTTGAAATGCAAATATTGTAAAAGGTATCTTCCATGTTAACTGACAAGTTTTAATAAGCAGATGGTTTTCGAGTTGACATGTTTAACCTGTTTAGTTAAGCGGCCCGTGTTTGAGTTTAGTTGCCACTTTTTAACCTGGTTAATCAAACTGGCCGACCCATTTAACTTTGGAATAAAAAGTTGTAATTTTATGAAGTCAACCCATCAACTTGCTTAATTCACGTATCACAACTCGCTTACAACTTGATTATAAACTATTTACAACCCGTTTAGTTAAATGGACTACGCCGGTTGTGACATTATTTAAGTTTGTTTATATTAGGGTTTATGTCTTTGACACACGTAAATATACAAGTCGTGCTCGGGTTCATCAATTTGACCTGTCAATTTGCCAACCCGACACCAAAAAAGCAAATAGTTTTCAGAAACTCAAAAACCGAATTTTCAGTTTTTGGGCGTTTGTGCCCAAAACTGACCCCTAACTATTATTTACACTATTCTAAGATCGATTAAATCTTCTACTTGCAATCTTTTTTATTTACACTTGCTAAAAATAACAAAAAATAATATCTTTTCGCAGGATCTGCATGGATGGTTCTCTCGCGTCCGTTTGTCGAGTACTGCATATGGGGTTGGGACAATCTTCCAAGAACTCTCCTCATGTACTACACCAACTTCATCTCGTCACCCGAAGGCTACTTCCAAACCGTTATATGCAACGTTCCTGAATTCGTTCCAACCATCCTTAACCACGACATGCACTTTATTTCATGGGACAACCCGCCAAAACAACATCCGCATGTTCTGAACGTAAGTGACACAGCAAAAATGATCAAAAGTGGGGCTGCATTTGCACGCAAGTTTGCCCATGACCCCGCGGTTCTAGACAAGATCGATAGTGAGTTGTTGCATCGTGTCAATGGGAGCTTTACACCGGGTGGGTGGTGCAAAGGTGACACGGCCTGTACCGAGGTTGGGAAGCCCACTCGGGTTAAACCGGGCCCAGGGGCTAAACGGCTTAAGAAACTTATAAATAAATTGATTCTGTCGGCTCAAACTGGGAACCAATGTCGATAGGTTATATATATATATATATATATATATATATTGTTTTGAGGTAGAGATGAGGGTTTAGTGACATGATCATATGTGACAGCATTTTTGTTTGGAGTATATAAATAAATAAATATATATATTTAATCCGCATGCCCAACTTTGACTCGTTGGGATTGCGTTTTTGTTGCGATACGATGGTTTGTGTTCGTAGTTAAGGATGCCTTTAAGTTGGGATTATGTTTGTGAATGTTGTAGTTTATATATGAATGATTGGATGCTATTTATATAAAGTTGGTCAGTCACATTCAAGAAAATGTAATAAGCTAAGCAAACAGATTGATAAGAGAAGGATGCATTTACATTCTTCTCACTAGTCTTTTTCATATTTTAAACTTTTTTTTGTTTTTGTTTTTTTTTTAATAATCATGAGATCCCGTTGCTGGTAAACCAAATGTACCTGAGACCTTTGCTAGAGGAGAATTAAGCACCTACCAGGCTACCATTATACTATTGTGCCAATCAATTTGTTTCTTACATGTATGTACAAAACAAACAAATACAAAATTTAGTTTGTTGACTTGTCAATTTAGTATAGTTATTATTGTAAGTAGGAATGAGATCGGTATTTTACTAGTATCGGTACCAAAAGTACGAATACTAACTTTTAATAAAATGGGTGCCAGTGCCGAAGTAATCGATACGGTACTGGATTAGTAAGGTACCCAAACCCGTAATTCGGTAAAGTACCGATACTGTATGTTTTGCATTAATATATGCACTCAACTTTGTTGTGTAATTATTTAATGCAAATGCTATATACTCAAACCTTTTGTTTTATTTTATTTTGTTTTTTAATATATGCCAAAATAAATATAAACCAAAAGTTGGAGGTTGTGAAACTTGTGAAATAAGTCTATTTAACCCCCAGATTATCCGTAATCTGCCCGGGGTCAATTAGTGTTTCTTCAAAGTCTCTTACTTTTTTGGGAACTAAAGCCATCTGCTCGCAGGGGTCGGTGTTTGCGGCTCTGGCAAGCGGTTTCTGATTCGTTTATTTGACGTCTTCAACCTTTGTTGAATCTTGTTGCGAAGGTGTATAAAAAACTATGATTAATAGTTTTGGTCTCCATATAAATTTGGACAATAGGTGAAGGGGTGGTTTTAAACTTTGGAAATTAATTCTCTTTTCTTCCAAACTTCTTTTACCCTGTAGCCTTTCACGTGAGACTGGCATGTATTTATGTTAACATGTTTGCTTGCTTGCATGCATGCTAGTTTGTGTTTGCTTGCTTGCATGCTAGTTTGAAACAATTCCAAGGCTTTTCCTCTTCGCCTTGTTCATCTTCTCTGGGTTAAAAGAGTTAAAACCGGGTGTGAGCGTAGCATGTAGAAAACCATCGCCGCTGGAATCTCACCCAATGGCGAAGGTTCCTTATGGGCCTGGCCCCTGTTTTTTTAAGTAATAGTGTAAATTTACCCGTTTTTGTCAGAAATTTTTTATACGTACTGTAAATTTAGCTGTTTCCGGCCGAAAATTTGAGCACGGCATCCTTCGTTTGTGAAATTTCTTATACATTTTGAGTCCACCCTCAATGTCTTATTCAAAGCTTCGCTACCGATCTCAGGCGAGTTGCTTTGTTGGTGAGAATGTTTTCTGGCGCGTGAACGTTAGATACTTTTAACAAATAGGTGGATGGCATGCTCACATCCTTGTTTTAGTCACGCTGAGTTGTTGGCTCTCAGAGTGTTGGTTCCTCGGCGCGCGCACGTGACCCGCCGTGATCATAGTTGACACGCTTGAGTGCACATGTGACCCGCAGAGGTTGTAATTGACCCGCATGCGTGCATGTACCCCGTGGTGACTGGTGTTAGCCTGTCGGCGTGAATAAGTGACCCGCGGTGACTGGTGTTGGATACGACAGAGAGGTTGTGACTTTCCCTGTTTTTTCTCTTTGGTACGCCGGAGGGTGAATAACTTGCGGAGGCCGGAATTGACTCGCGGGAACTTGCACGTGGCTCATGAAGACCGGACTTTACCCGCTAGAGGTTACACGTGGCCCGGAATTGACCAGCGGTAGCTTGCACGTGGATCACTGACGCCGGACTTGGCATGCCAAAACACGTATCCATTGTTGTCGGCCCGCCAAAATGCGTTAATGACCCGCGGTAATTGGTGTTAGCACTACCGCACGGCTCTTTTCATGCAGACATTCTTTCACGCATGTGGAAATCTTGTGAATACCCCACGCATTGTATGTGTCTGAGATAGTACTTCGTCTTCAGAAAGTCAAACACAACCAAGAACAATAACCAACAAACAGATTCATATTTAAACTTTATCAATCTAGCTTTACAACCTCGATTAACCGACTACAAAGATATCATATCATCAACATGATGATTTGAATAACAACAATCTCGCCAGAAAACCAACAATTCAAAATCTAAACCCTAATATGTGTAGCCGACGTTCAGAGAAGATTAGGAGGATTTAGTGTGAGAGAAACTTCTGGGAAATATCTATCGCTCTATCTCTTTATCTACTGGTAAACCAATATAACTCAGCTGCATGGGCTATGGGCCAGCTTCCAATCCAACAGCATCTTCAGGCCCAACTTGCAATCAAACTTTAGTCCTTAAGCCCGAGCAATTCTCCACAAGTCCAACACCATTTTTCCTCAAAAACAAGTAAAACAAAAATAAATAACAAAATATTTAATTGGTAATTTTATATTTTTAACATCCTCCCCCCCCCCTCAATTCAATATTTAAAGCAATCTAATAGACCCAGTTTCTCGCAAATAAATGAAAGTTTGGAAGGAAACAAATCTTTCATGAAAATGTCAGCTAACTGGTCACTAGACTTGGTTTGCGTCACTTTGACTGACCCAGCAGCAATTCTTTCTCATAAATAAAACAAATCAACTTCGAAATGTTTAGTTCTGTCATGAAATACGGGATTTGCAGCAATAGATATTGCAGCGTTATTATCACAGTACAACTGAACAGGCATTGCCACGTCAAAGTTTAATTCTTTTGGCAACTTCACCAATCAGGTCATTTCACAAGAAGCATCACACATGGCCCGATATTCAGCCTCAGCTGAAGACCTTGAAACCACAGGTTGCTTCTTACTTTTCCAAGCAACCAAAGAGGAACCCATCATAATGCAATAACCAGTAACAGACCTTCGACTGGTCAAACACTTGCCCAATCAGAATCTGAATAGGCCACAAGATTCAGATTGTCAGATTTCCATATCAACACCCCAGTTTCCGGAGATTTCTTTAAATATGTTAGTAATTTCAGCGTAAGTTCCAAGTGAACATTGGTTGGACCATGCATAAATTGACTAACAAATTAAACTGAATAACAAATATCTAGACATGTGTGAGACAAGTAAATCAACTTTCCTATCAATTTTTGATATTTAGTAATATTTTGTAAAAGAGATTTGTCCTTTTTATCTAAAGCAGAGATTATATGGTGTTGTTCAATTGGAACACTAACTGGTTTACAACCAGTTAGTCCAAAATCTTTTAACAACTCTAAACAGTATTTTCTCTTAGAGAGACAATTTCCCTCTTTAGTTTTTAAAACTTCAATTCCTAGAAAATATTTTAATTTCATTCAAGATCTTTAATAAGAAACTTAGATCTCAACAATTTTTTAACATTTTCAATTTCAACTATGTTATTACTAGTCAAAACAATATCATCCACATAAACTAACAAAATAATAAACGCATCCTTATCATTCTTCACAAACAAAGAATAGTCATTACAACTTTGCACAAAACCTATACTTAACAAGATACCAACCAGCTTAGCATTCCACATCCTAGGTGCTTGTTTTAAACCATACAACGACTTTTTTAATTTGCAAACCTTGGTTTCATTTTTAGAAAAATAACCTTCCGGCAAAGACATATACACTCCCTCATGTAGATCACCATAAAGGAAAGCATTATTTATATCCAATTGAAATAAAGACCAATCATTTTGAGCGGCTAAACATAAAACACACCTTACAGTATTCATTTTAACCACGGGAGAAAAAGTTTCATTAAAGTCTACCCTTTCCTTTTGGTTAAAACCTTTAGCAACTAGCCTAGCTTTATATCTCTCTATCTCACCAGTTGATTTATATTTAATTTTATACACCCACTTACAACATATGGGTTTCCTACCATTAGGTAAATCAACTAATCCCCATGTGTTATTCCTATGTAAAACAGACATTTCTTCATTCATTGCAGTAATCCAGCTATCATCATTTATAGCATCTCTATAATGTTTAGGCTCAAAACTTTTATTCAAAACAGACACAAAAAAATTTTTTTTTTTGACAACTTAGAATAATTTAAAATTTTCTCTAAACCATACTTAACTTTGCCTTCTGAAGAAGCGTGGATCGACTTATTTATATACGATCAACGTTCCTCGGGTATGAGTGTGCTGTATCACCGATGGTTTTCCGGAATATGAGTTCTTCCACCTACAAAATGAGCAGCACCGTGAACTTACCCCTCAGAAAGGGACATAGGGGTCCTCTTTGGGGTAACCCTCCGGTGTGAGAATAAGATATTGTAGGAGAAGATGATAAGAATGTGAAAGTGAGTAAGGACTTAGAATATATTTTCTTGCTTACCTCCCACTGTGGAGGTGGTGTGGTATTTATAGCATTAGGGTTTCCAATGATTGGGCTCAGACCCAATTAGGGCCTTTTTGGCCTCCTCCTATTGCTTCGCGCCACGTGTCCTTAGGACACCTGGTGCTTTTTCATTGATTATTCTCTGACCAAGGTATTTCACCTGACCCATGTGCAATCACGTGGTAGCACATGGGCTTTGCTGAGTTGTCCACCCTTCATTGGCAGCTGTCAACATTAGCATATTCTTTATTCCTTAAAGGATACCTTCTGGAAGGTTGTCTGATGAGCACAATCATGGTTGTCCTTATCCTGATTTGGATAAGGACGTGGTTGATTGTGTGCATGTGTGATATGCGCCTATCCTGGGGATGCGCGAGGTCTTCTCTTTATTCTCACGCGCAGATGTTTCATGCGCAGATGTGATATGCGTGAGCATGTGATATGCGCAAGCATATGTAATATGCGTGAGCATATGTGATATGCGCCACGCGCAGATGCGCCACGCGCAGATGTGATATGCGTGAGCATATGTGATGCGTGAGCATATGCGATATGCGTGAGCATATGTGATGCGTGAGCATATATGATATGCGTGAGCATATGTGATGCGTGAGCATATGTGATATGCGTGAGCATATGTGATATGTGCCACGCGCATAGGTTTTGGCTTTGCGTCTTCATGACATCCTGATTTCAAGCCTCTTGTCTATATCTTGTGGGTTGACCCGCCCCGCTCGATGTTAAGGCGGGTGCATACCTCTTCAAGCCCCCCTAGTCTAATGTGTGTCTTGTCTCGCGCGAGCGAGGTAAGATAGATATTAGACTTAATGGTTTGCTTTTTTAAAAGGGTTTATCTTTTCTTTTTCATTTCTCACAAGTGCGTTGCGCGAAATTCTATCCTTTTGGTTGAAATGAATCGTCCATGTACGTGGTTGGTTGGTGCTGACATGCGTCAGAGATGGAGACGTTATGTGTCAGACTTTTCGTGTGCTCGAGGTGCTACAGTGGCCTTTCATGTCTCCTCATACAGTGTCAGGAACACGTGTCGCGCTCATGTTGGCCTGCACCTGCGAGTAGGGGCGCGTGAGCGTAACTCTGATCATTACCTGTTTCTTTCTCTCTCCTGGGCCTATAAAAGCAAGCCTTTTGAGTGGTTTTTTCTTCATCTTCATTGTTATTTTCAGAGCTCTTTCTTCTTCAATTTTCATTCCGATTAAGAGCCTTTATCCTTTGCTTCCAGATTTCCGTGCTTAAAGTAACCATACTGTTTGATTCACAATTGTATGTCTGATAACCCAGACACCACAATTTCCCCCAGCAAACGCCGTGTAAAGTCGTTGGTTATGTCCACTTTGAAGAAGACCGGCAAGGGTAAACGGGCTGCCGAGGCCTCGTCGGAGGAGGTGGGGAAGAACAAAACGGTGAAGAGATGGGATGAGATTCCCTGCAAATTGAAACAGTCTGACTTCGATAATCTCGTCGCCTCTCAGGGTTTTCTCCCTGAGTACAGCTGTCTGCTCCCGGCGACCGGGCAAACGGCGGCAGATCCGCCCACCGGCTATATCTCTTTATACTCTCACTTTTTCACTCACTGTAACCTTCGTCTTCCGATGACAAGGTTTATGGGTGCGCTCCTTCAGTTTTATGGGATTCACATATCCCAAGTCCATCCTTGTGGACTAGTGCGCATGACTCATTTTGAGTTCATGTGCAAAGCTCAGCGCGAGGAGCCCACCCCTCGGCGCTTTCAATATTTTTACAAGCCAAAAATCCAAGATTCTTGGTTCTCATTCATACCGCGCAGTCAGAAGGTTAAGTGCTGCACTGTTTCCTTCAAAAGCCTTCATGACTGGGCTGAAAATTTTTTTTATATTAAGGCTGGTGTGATTCCCATCCGCATGACCATGCGCTCGATCACTTCTGCGCCCGCGGATGAGAATGTTCTTAAGAACCCAACGGGCGCATGGGTTAACAAGTTATCTGCTGAACCATCCCCCGTCAAGAATATTTGCGAGGAGGCGCTGGTGGGGGTTGGTATGAGCAAGAGGTGGACCGACAGCGCGACTGAGCCTGTCTTCCATGTTGATGGCTTAGGTGAGTTATTAGCTCATTGCATTATTTCTGCGCGAATATAATTCGTTTTGCTGATATCATTTGTCTTGTTTTATGCAGTAAGCAAGGAATACGTCCACGCCGCCTATGAAGAGCATATGGAGGGCCGCTCTGTCGCACTGAGCGCTGGGGAAGTTGCTTTCCCCGATCGCTTCGATGATATGTTCATCCCTGTCGATTTAGAATTTTGCTTTGACAGCGATGTGCCTGGTAAGCCTTTGTACTTATGCTTATCCCTTTAGAATACCAAATTTGGTTAACATTTTTGTTGCACGTATTGTAGATGCGCTCGAGAACTATGAGTTGGAGCTTGCGGAAGAGAAGGTGGAGGAGGAAGCAGCTGAGGCGCCACAACTCAAGCGCAAAGCTAAAGGCAAAACTGGCGCAGGGGCCAGTAAAAAACAGAAGAAAAATGATGCCCCTGTTGCCCAGAATCTTCCTCCTACCCAAGCGAAGGGACTTAAGAAAACCAAGGGATTTACCTCCAAGTTTTCCTCGTCTTCTTTGTCTCGAGGTGTGGGCAATCCTCCCGTCCACACGAGGTATGGTGCTGCCACCTCATCTCTTCGCGCGGCGGACAAGGAAAGCGGCGTTGCGCCTGCTGTTTCATCTTCTCCAACATGTATACTTTGTTTATATTTTGTGGTTTTATGAGCGTGATTCCGATAGAGTTATTAGTGAATCTTTGTTCACTCAAATGTTTGTAGAGCCGGCGACTTTGGTGGCTCAACCTCAGGCGCAGCAAGGTACCGAGCCTGCGCCGAAGGTTGCTTTGAAGTCCCCTGTTTTACCCTCGAAAAAGGGGAAAATGGACTTCATGGCGATGCTCAATTCGCGGACGGCGGTGCGCCAATGTATTTATTGCGCTTTGATTTTCTGATTTTTTTCCTTTAGATCAAGTCATGAATCATTTCTCCTTGTTGGTTTTTTCATAGGAATTATAGCTGGCACACAAGCTGCTGGTGGCACTGCTGGCGCCGGCGCCGTTAGTTCTGATCCTGCTCCAACAAGCACTGAATCTCCTCTCATTGGGATTACTAAGGAGCAGGAGACTATTTTACGCGCTGATCTAATGGCGTTAAGACCTCCCTCACCTCCTCCTGCGCGCAGCCCTCGTGAGACTGTTTTTGATTTTTCCAAGTCGCAGGAGAAGAGACCTGTTACAGAGGATGATGAGGAGGTCAATTCTGAAGGCCCTGATGGTGGCCGCGCAAGCCCTGTAGCGCCACGAGATTTCGTGGCGCAGCCTTCTTCTCGTGGGGCTGGCGCTGACTTTTCTGCCGGCTCTCCGCAGGTATTTTTTTTACCATCCGAGAATATTTGACGAATTTGTTACCGAATTGGGGCGTTTATTTGGGAAAAATAGTTAAAATACTTGAAAAATTATGAAATTTTGTGGGAAACTCAGATTTGGTATATTATGATCACATATGAAATTTGGATCATTTGGAAAACTTTAAGTATGTTTTGTGCATTTGCATTTAATTGATTTTTCATAATCGTTTGTGGCTCGGAAATGATATTTGGCAAGATTTTTAGAGTTTGGAATTTTTCCAGGTTGTTTTGGAATATATTTTGATCACTCAGAAAATTTGGTGGATTTTTCAGAAATCATTTGGTATAAACGGATGATTTTTGGAATAAATATAGCAGATAAAATGATTTTTTATAAATTAATAAATCAGTAAATAACTCCAGAAATATTTTTATAAAAATCTACATATTTTAATTGATGGTTGGCTAAATTTTCATAATTTAAAGATTAACTGATAATTAATTGTACTAATTCAAAGATTAAACAAATTAAATTCAGATAAAAACTGACAAGTTCGTGATTAACGAATCTGTTGGAATATCAGAACACCAAGAGTGGTCAAAAATCATATTTTTGGATTAACTAAATAAAAACAAAATTTTTATGAGAAACCCGGACAATTTGGATAGATTGTGCGCTTTTCTTCTCAAGTCAAACTAAATAAACGGAAACGAGCCCCGTAGCGAATCCAGAACTCCAATGTGTGATATTTCTTTATAATTTAATCATTTTATTGACCAACACAGTTACCCAAACTTATATTCCCATAACTGTTTTCTGAACGCATAAACGAACAACTTGGCCTAGTTTGGAAAACGGGGAAAGTGAGCCAAGTTCGATTTTAAGTATTAGACATTGAACAACATCACAACCTAAGCCTATTGCCACTTTCAGGGCGTAACAGCTATGCCTAGATTAGATATACAGCCCGGTCTAGTATTGAGATTATAATAAATTAAAATATTAATATTATTATAATATTGATTATAGGGACCAGTAATTACGAGTCAAACAAACTACGAGACGACACTGTACTGAATCCCGATAAAACTGTGAGTTTCATGACCCCACTTTTAAACTGTTTTTGCGAACTTTCGGGGTGAAAAACATGTTGATATATATCTGTATACTCTGAATTGTTTGATGATGGGAATTATCTAAGTGTTAACACACGAAAGTCCCCACGAATACAGTGATTAACTTCGAGCCGGTGGCTTGTGAATAGTACTATTGGTTTGACAAACCCAAACGGAGCAGGCATGTGTTGTTGAGACTTTATCCCGTTTGCATATGACCATAATTATACAAACACGCTATGTAGTGTTAGACATAGCTACTCGGGGCATGTTATGGACGGAAAAGGGGCACAGTGTGTCACACCCCGACTAGCACAATGCGGAAGCGTAAAACGGGAATGTAACAGACACCTCTGGTATCAACACATTGTTTATAAAGAAACATTACAAACTAATTTACAATATATTACAACTCATTGTTCTATTATTGTTTTACAGTCTAGGCGATACAAACAAAACTAGTTCATTAACTATATGTTCTTACTATTAACACCCTTGCCTCTATTCACATAGCATCAACCACACACTTCAGGCAAGTAACAGATCACCAAATTACTCCGATTTAGGTACACCTGAAAAGCAGTTTAAAACGGGTCAACTACTAGAGTTGGTGAGTTTCACGAGTTTCAAGAAAACAGTAATGAGTATTCACAAGTTAACACTTGTAATCATGAAATAAGTATGTATGTATGTAAATGATGTAATTATGCTAAGCTACAGTGAAGCCTTGACTGTATGTGCTGCGTGCATTCATTTCCCACGCTCAATCAACCACTGTGGCTCCCCTTCCGCCCACAACATGCCCCGGTAGCTATGTCTAACACTACATAGCCTGTTTGTATAAATATGGTCATGTGCAAACGGCGCTATGTGACACGGCAACCAGGCCGATTCCGTTTGGGTTTGTCAAACCAATAGTACTATTCACAAGCCACCGGCTCGAAGTTAATCACTGTGATCGTGGGGACTTTCGTGTGTTAGCACTTAGATAATTCACATCAGTACATGTTTCAGGTATGTATATGTAATCAAACATGCTTTTCATCCCAAAAGTTCATAAAACAGTTTAAAAGTGGGGTCATGAAACTCACGGTTTAGTAGATATTCAGTACTGTATCAACTCGTGGTTTGTTCAGTAGTTCCTATAATCAATATTATAATAATATTAATATTTTAATATTATTATAATCTCAATACTAAACTGGGCTGTATAACTAATCTGGGTGTAGCTGGAATGCCCAGAAAGTGGCAATAGGCTTAGGTTGTGATGTTGTTCAATGTCTAATACTTAAAACCGAACTTGGCTCAGACTCCCGTTTTCCCAGCTGGGCCAAGTTGCTCGTTTACGCGTTCAGAAAGCAGTTATGGGAAAATAAGCTTGGGTAAATGTATTGGTTAATAAGATGATTAAGTTATAAAGAAAGATTACATACTGGGGTCCCGGATTAGCCACGGGGCCCGTTTCCGTTTATTCAGTTTGATTTGAGAAGAAACGCGCACAATCCACCCGGATTGTCCAGGTTTCTCATAGAAAAGTTCATTTTCACTTAATTAGTCCAAACATATGATTTTTGATCACTCTTGGTGTTTTGATTTTCCCGCAGGTTCACTAGTCGCGAACTTGCCGGTTGTTATAAAAACTGAATTTGTTTAATATTCAGATTAGCATAATTAATTAACCGTTAATCATTAAATTATGAAAATTTAACCACTTATCAATTAAAATATTTAGATTTTTATAAAAATATTTCTGGAATTTATTTACTGATTTATTAATTTATAAAAATTCATTTTATCAGCTATATTTCGACTGAAAATCGTCCGTTTACCCCAAACAATTTCCAAAAATTCCACAAAAATTCCTGAATACTCAAATCATGTCCCAAAATAACCTGTATCAATTCCAAAATGTAAAAAGCTCATGCAATACTCTTTTCGGACCAAATTCGGCTGTAAAAATTCACACGAACGCAAATAAACAAAACACTTTTAAACTTCTCCAAATGATCCCAAAATTCATATGTGATGAAAATACATCAAATATGAGTTCCCAGAAAAATTTCATAATTTTTGAAGTATTGTAGCTATTTTTCCCAAATAAACGTCCCAATTCGGTAATAAATTCGCCAAATATTCTCAGATGGTCGAAATATTACCAAATTTGAACAGGGACTCATTGACATGGTCTCTGATGTCCCTGAAAAATTTCAAGTCCTAAAAATATGCACATCACAACCTTAACCTAAATAGCCCGTAAGCGAGTGTTTCGGCATTACCTTAGCGGGTTTGGCTCGTTTCCGACTTTTTAATCAAGTTTTCAGGTTCTTGTGCTTCTAAGAAAGCTAGTTACAAGTCCTATATCACAAACCATGCAATATTTCATCAACATAACAGCCCTTAACTTAGGGTTTCGGCTAGTGCACAAAAACGAATTTTTGAACCGTAAAAACGTCATTTCAACCCTTTAATCCGTGTTTATGGCCAAAAAAACTATCAAAACAGGTTCCTTACCATGTGTATAATCAAAACATGTTTATGGACCATTTTTAGGATTTTTACACGGTTAGGAATGATTTTTAGTAACCAAGACATGTTTTTATGGTATTAAACAAGTTTAAACAAGCATAAAAGCTACTTATTTAAGCTCCTTAGCTTAGGGTTTGAAGGTTTTCTAGAAACTCAGGTTTAGAGCTGCTTGGAACTCAATTTTTATCAACTAAAATGAATGAACAAGCTTCCAAAATAAATTTTATAAAAGAATGGGGGTGGGGGGTGGGCTGCGCCTGGGATTCCTTATGAGCCTCCTTTGGGCTGTTTTGGCCCAATAATCTGGTTTCTCAAGCCCAAATACGAAAATCCCGGTCCAAATTTACTTCGGGTTTGGTTTTTGGCGCGAAAAACTTATCGGGTGCGTTAAACAGCGCGAAAACGAGTGTTTTTTGGCTAGTTTTGTGTAAAATTATAAAAACATACTATATGTTTGTAAAAATCAAAAATATTTTCACGGATCGCTTAAAACATTTCAAATAAGTGTTTGGTAAGTCTTTTTCGGCTTAACGGATGATACAATGCTTGGTTTGTAACTATCTTTTGCGTTTAAATCTATAGCGGGTAGTTAAACGAGCATATTTTCGTTTAACTTGTTTGCTATCAAAATAAGGCCATATTTCTAATGTTTTAGCTTGTATTAAACGTATATCACTCATAGATGCCCCCCCGAGATATCTGGGTCATAACCCGACCCGTTCGGTTAATCGTTCGTTTGTTATGCAAAAAGCGTTTATTTGCTTAATCGGTAAATACGTACTGAGGTATACCTTGTTTTGGCTCAAATGTCACACGGTGGTTGATTGAGCGTGGGATATGGAGGCACGCAGCATGAACAGTCAAGGCTTCATTGTAGCTTAGCATAATTACATCATAAACATACAAACAAATGTACTTGTGAACCTACATACATACTTGCGTTTTTACAACTGTGATTGTTGTACGCACAACTGATTACTTGAAACTAGTGAAACTCACCAACTATTTGTAGTTGACCCATTTTAACATATTTTTCAGGAATACCAGACTTGGACTAGAAAGTCAATTTGCTACGTGTTTGACTTGCGATCAATGCTGGGTGAATTGATGCAAGTGTGCTAGTAAGAAGTAAAGTCACTTAACGGGCTGGATTTTGTTTGTATCACTTAGTTGTAAACAAAGTTAAATCAATGTAAAATATTTTAAACTAGTTTGTATTGTTCTTCATAAACAATGTGGTTGATACCAGAGGTGTCTGTTACATTTCCGTTTTACGCTTCCGCAAATCGCTCAACGGGGGTATGACACAGGTGGTGTAGGGCGACAGTTATGGTTTGAATTTCGTTGGTGGTTTTAAATCAAATTGCGTTGGTTTATGGGGTGGTTGTTGTTACAACTTGATTGACTGTTTTGATCTTCCATGGCAGTTGATTTGGGTGATATAGGTTGTAAGGGTTATTAGATCTCGGCTCGAATGTCAAAGGTGAAATCCTTCCGCATAGACAAGTACGCATGCACTAAGTGTCACCTGCAAACGTAAACACATAATCATAAATGGGAACACACAAGAAAAACAAGAGAAAATCACAAATCTAAACAAAATTTACGATAAATCAACTAAATTAAAAACACTAATCACACAATTTCACTGCAACGGCGCCAAAATTTGATTGGCGTCAAAGGGATTGGCCAAATATAAAAATAATGTGTGCCATAATCACTTTACACTAGGTAGGTTAAGATGAGTGTTAAACCACAAAGATTTTGTGGTTGGTGGTCTAAATTCAAATGATTATGGAGCTTCGTTCTTGACTATAGACCAAATTCAATTAGTAGATGAAATTGCAAGGAGTAAGTTTCATGATTAAATGTAATATATAGCAATTTGCACGAATATAATTTAGGATGTAAAAATGATTAAAGAAATGATCACACCTGGGTTTCAAGTAATGCAAGAAGCTAGGTAATATTAAACTATCAGATTGAATTCCTAAAAACCGAGTTGATAGAGATTACGTTTGTTTACATACATCTCGACTCAAAAACATCAGTAATCATCCATCAATCGGAACTGGTGCAAGTAAACCTTCACCAATTGACTAGCTATCGTATGCAATACATAGTTGATATGAATAGTATAAACAACTAGTAAACCCTAAACAACTAGTAAACCCTAACAGCGACAGATCTACTTAAGAAATAGGTGGTTCACTGGAACCACTCGAGTTTCGAAATAATAGTGTATTGTTTATAAAAAATAATAGAGTGAACCACCTTATAAATTAGGAGGGAACCATCCCAGTTACAATACAAGTTGCTGGTCTAGTGGATAAGATACCAATTTTGTTAACTAAAGGTCACATGTTTGATTCCCGTCTACCTATACTTTTTTAATGCAACCTTTTAGGTTTAGGGTTTTATAAAACAAAATTGTCACAATTATACAAAGTTAAACGCCTCTCTCCACCTGGTCCCCTCTCTACCACGACTACATAGTACCAGCAACCACAGACCATCGTTGGCTTCTGCTGCTCGCGCCTTTCTCCGTCTGCGTTCCTCCAGCCTTGCTAATCTTCCTCGAATCCTTCGACCGTGACAATGAGTTTAGATTTATTTGTTAATTGTTCTTATTAAGCGTGCTTGATATTATTAGTTGCTTATATTCATTTGTTAATTGTTAAGTTATTTGTTAATTTTTTTTTGTTTATAATTAGCAAATTAAGTCGGTGGTAAAACATTAATTGTTAAGTTATGTATTTTTAAATTTCTAATGACGGTGTCTTTTTAATTATTTTATCACATTTTTATTATGTAATGAACTTTTTCTCGAATCACCGAACTAACCCGCACCTGCACCACCTGAAAAGGATTACTAAATCCATCATTGGACCCTAACACAAACACATATCATAGCAACAACCAATCAAATATCAATATGTAAAAAAACCTTCAACCAAATGATTTAGTAACAATACGAGGATTTGGAACTAAAATCACTTTAACAAAATAGATTTTAATTCATTCATTCCTTTATATATGTATATTTAAAAAAAAATATGCAATGGAATCAAATTGGATAAGATGTTGCATAAAGCACTCCTTGAATAGTCAAAATTGTACATCTTTCATTTAACACCTGTACAATGTTGTGGTCGTACATAACCAATTTGAGAACTAAGGCTGTATGCTATGGTGAGGGGCATCGAAACCCCTCCACGGTGCCACGTCAACGCCACGTTATCACCTCATAGAAAACGAGGCATCGAAGCCCGCCCCGCTATGGTTAATGCCCCTTGGGCGCCCCAACATATATATATATGCATATATATATATATATATATATATATATATATATATATATATATATATATATATATATTGTGTGTGTGTGTATGTGAGAGATGAAGAAAGAGAGGGCCCACCACCCTCCCTTCCGTGCCCGGCATCCAGACTACCGATCCCCCTTCCGCGCCCGCCTTGAAGGCGCCCCCCGGCGGTGTTCCCCCTCTTCCGCGCCCCGTCCCCCCCCCATCCGCGCCCCATAGTGCATAGTCTAAGGAAGAAACTGTCGAACATCATTAGTCTAACTAAACCCAAACATAGATTTATCTTTGTTATATACTTTATAGTCTAACTAAAATCAAACAATTAAACAAGCCTAGAATTTGTTTGCAGCTCTAGATGCAAATATTAAAACATGGACCAATCTCTTAATCATGAATCACTTTCGTTGTAAGTTCCGTGACGGATCATTCAATGTGCTATCAATATACTTAATGGTTAGGCGGAAACTAACCACTACGTTGATTCTGTGAGAAACGATTAACACCACACCAAACACAATGAAGAAGCTTCAAAACACACGTATATTATACGTCGGGTGCTTAAGCCCTTAACTTACACGATTGAATAATAATGGATGAACCACCTTGACCTAAACTCATACATCGTATATATAGTTATACCAACTTAGGCCCAAAACATACAAAGCCCACCGAGATCAACAGATCTCAGTTTACATAATACAGCCCAAACTATGCCCAAAATACAAGCATAAACCACAAGTCATTGCCCAACATTCTCCCCCTTGGTTTATTGCTTGATCACAAGTGCTTCGTGCTTCTATACCTTCATTTAGACCTTTCGGCGTATATACTGTGGCTCCTAAATAGACATTTGGAAGTTGAGTGTCTTATTTAGGGCCTTTATTAAAACCTAGCTAGAAATCCAGCACAGGTCATGCTACTATCCATATGAAGTAGGTGAACATGACCTTTGTTATCATGAACAGCAGCAAGTATTAGGCTTGATTGACTCAGAAAAGTCAAACACGATGTATCTTTGGTAGAACAACAAGTCCTCGGTCAAGGTTTGACCGAGAATGCTTCAAAACCTCTTCAAAACGAAGATCTCTCTGATTGATCAGAAGAATCTGGTCAGTCCATGCCGAGAACCTCAGAGCATTATTCATCATCTTCAATATACCACCAATCACCATTTATGACCAAACCTGTAACAACAATCAATGACTAAACCGATAATCAGTAACGTAACTTCAACAGAGAACAAACAAACCTTCTGATTGATGAATCAATAAAATCCAATAACAACCGAAAACTTGTCAACCATAATGGGGTTCTTTACCTTTTAAAGAAATCTACTTGAAAGTTCAAGGAGACAAGAATAGATGTGTGGCGGCGAGTAGGTGAAAGATTTGATGGTTATAATGAGAGAAGATTTTAGAGGATAACATAAGTTGTGAGTTTCAAGAATGATCAGTAAGTAGTAATGAGTGCCTTTTAAACTACCTGGTCACTTCAAACTTGGCCGAGAGCATTTATTTACCGAGAACATATGGCCGAGAACCATTTACTGAAAGTAGAGAACTCACAAGACTGAGTTTTCTTGGCCAAATTGATCTGGCCGAGAACTAGAAAGAGCCGAGAACACCATTATCACAAACAACTTGGGCCAAAGATGACTGGGCCGAGAACACAAAGATTATGGACACATTTGGCCCAACTGAATGGCCCACGACATTTTGCAACCGTTAAATCAAAAAAACGATCCCGATTCATGTGAAAACGATTTCTTAAGACATTTTTTTCAACACGAGTAAACATGAGGTAAAACTAAAAATTAAAAATAAAATAATAAAAAAACTAAACTAAAACAAAAAGATTTAACCATCAGGCCTTAAGTAAATTTAACATATTTTGGGATCAAATTTCAGCTGTTTTAACAAACGACACCTTTTTATGAAAAGATCCGAACATGAAATCATGTTGATCATGATACTTTCACAATGATTCATTTTCAGCATTATTGTGACATAGTGAAAAGGTTGATAGCAGGTAATTATCATGATTTTCATTGCTCCAGTGATATGATTAGATTCAATTAGGCACAAAGCTTAGATGGACATCACTTATGGACCCATGATGCCCCTTATCTATTCTCAAGGCGTATTTGGCTTTCCCCAGATCACCCCAATTTGACTCCAACCCCCTAATGCTTGATCAAAAGAATTTTCTCTATACAAAAATAATTTAAGCTTTAAGGTTGAACGTTGGACTTACATGCCATACGGACTTATAAGCCTTACATTCAGGGTGTTTAGGACTTATTTGTATGCCCCACCCCTGTAGTTCCCTGGGACCCCTTTAAACTTTTGGAAAACAAATTTGAATGACAATAATTTTCATAAATTTTTTTTAAATATAATATTTTTGGTGATCAATACACTAACGGGCTCGTTTATGACTGGGTAATTACTTTTATGCATATCATTCGAAGAGATGCATCTAGGGACATGCAAAGCATCTTCAAAATGACTCTCCACAATAAATTTAGCAGATTTAGTTTATATCACTTCAAACTTTTAATTATCATGGAAAGCTACCATACACATCAATGACTGTTCAAAAGCCTTTTTAGCCTAATAACTTCACATGTTAGGCACACAAAATCAATTTATCTATCATTTCTCAAAGGTTGGATCAATTTTCATTTCAAAATATTTTGAGCTTCTAAAAAACTTTTTGCTGAATAATAATATCACTTCCCAGATGATAATCCCGAAGACAATTTTAAATCCAATCACCCCAGTTACCATCAGTTTTCAGGTGAATGCTATCCTATGGGTCTACAGGTAGACAATAGGACCAAACACATAAAATGTGTCCCTCTAACTTTAGGCGGCCGACATAATTTTCAGTGAGAGAACTTAAAACGATAGTTAAACAAATTTTTTTTTTATGTATGTTTAGTTGCCTCGGTCACTTTCAGCCCTAAGGTTAATGGCTATCCCGTGAGTCAAGAATTGATGGCAGGACCAAACATATGAAATATGTCCGTTGAACTTGAGTAACCGGCATGATTTTAAGCAAAGGAACAAAACATTTTTTATTATTTTTTTTTAACACACACACACACTCTTTTTGTATTTTTCTTTTTCTCCCCCTAAATTTATACAGAAATTTTAGCGAAAACCGAAAAACTTTTATGTACAAATTTACCTCACATAAGACTCAATCATCAAAACGAAGCATCTTAAAGAATCCCACAAGCACATTGAACCTGGCTGTTCCGACCGGTTTTGTAAATAGGTCCGCCATATTATTATCAGTGTGGACCTGTTCAAGATGAATTAACTTCTGGTTGTAACAGTCACGAATAAAAAGAATTTTGATATCGATGTGCTTTGTTTTAGAATGTTGAACCGGGTTTTTAACAGAAGCAATGACAGCATCATTATTGTAGAAAATAGGAGTGTTAAGAAATTTCAAACCGTAATCCAGCAATTTATGTTGCATCCTTGTTACCTGAGAACAGCAGTCTTTTACACCCTTCTGTGTAATCTTTCCCTTCTCTTCTCCCGCAATGGAAACATACCCTCCATTGAAAATTTAAATGTCATGTAACTGAGAGATGTCTCCTGTCATTTGCCTGGAACAACCACTATCAACATACCATGGTCTGATGATATTCCTCCATAGCTGTTCCTGCACGATGTGTGAGATTAGTTAGTCTTAGGTACCCAGTCCATAGTCGTTCTGGGTAAACCTGACTTGTTCAACCGTGTCACGGGTTGCCATGACATATCCTCATCATCATTAAAAATCGAGTTTGAAGACGTTGAGGACTTTGCTACCGGAGACTTGGGCAACCACTTGTATTTCAGTTTGAATACTTTGTGATCTATACAAGTGTTTGACTTAGTCTTTGGTTTGCGGATAGAAAACTCGGTTGGCTTTGTCCTTTTAGACGTTTTTGGTTCAGAGACCCATTTCGGTCTTGGAACCGAAATCGAGTTTCCATTCCGCCTTTGAGTCACAATGGGCTTCGTCTGATGAAAGCCTGACCTGTCAGCCTTGTTTCTCCTCCAGTCACCTTCAGAGGGCTTTGCGTTATAATACCTTGTTTTATTTGAGTTAAAATTCTTGTAGGTATTTTGAGGCATAGTCCTCTGATGGCGTCTGCAATATGGAACATACGGGAGACGAGAACAATTTCTAGCAATGTGACCAGGAATGCCACAGTTGAAGCAAGTTTGTCGCTTCACATGTAAATCTGGGTGGCCAATTCCTGGTCTCGATTTACTCTGCAAATTCTACTGTCTCGTATCGACCTTAGTGGTTGATTTACTTGCACTTTTCATGCCTGTGTTTGTTTCTTTAACAGGTTTTGGTGGTGTGTATTTACCAGCATTTTCCTGTTTAACATCAGTATTTAAAGATACATCACACTTATTAATACTACTAGAACATTCAACCACATAATTGTTTATACTCTTAAAAACAGAGCCCACACAAGCATTAGTCTTAGCAGAGGATAAATCACACAGTTCAAAACAAGCATTATTAAAATTGTCTTTATTAGGAAAAACAAGTAAATCTTCCTCATCGTCCACCCAATCCTCAATGATTACTTCATCTGCATGCGAAGTAGAAACATTAGTATCATTCACTTTCACAACTGATTGAGCTGGTTTGACAAACCCGGGTATTATCCTTTCATTAATTTCAGGTTTACCGTATTTCAAATATTTCTCTTTATCTTCCTCCATAACAAAAGGAGAAGGAGTATAATTATCATGGTATGGAGGTGGAACCTCATTATACCCAATTCCCTCACCCCCTCTTTTCTTTCCATCTTAATTGCTTTTCAATCATTGACTCAACGACCGCACTAGAAACATCAAACTTTTTAAAATTGAACTCAGCATTTTCAAATTTATTCGTTAATTTAGCGTTTTCCAAAATAGATGCTTCAAGTTTGGCGGTTAGATTAGCAATTTTCTTATTGGCATCTAAGATGTGAGAAGACTTGACACTGAAATCACTTTGCAGTTTTGAAAAATCTTTGTTTGATGCTTCTAGTTTTTCTGTAAGACCCTTCTCAAGTTTCTTAAGTGTATAGTTTTCGTGTTTTATATTTTCCATTTCCCTAACAAGATTACTATTATGCACACGAAATAGCTCTACCTTTCTAATGCATGCTTGAGAACATAAATTTGAGTTTACCTCAGATGAACCAGCAGAATTAGAAGCCATGAAAGCAAATTGGAGACTCTTCACCTGATCTTCAGTCTCATTTCCTTCTTCAACATCATCAACTTGAGCGAGGTTTGCATTCTGACCCTGAACAGTGAGTGCCTCCATCTGATCAGCCCAATCAAACTGTTGTGCAACTAACCCTTGCTCGTTTCTTCCAGCAACAACATTATCTCCCCTTGCATCATTTACAGGAACCAGAGCCCTTTCATTATTTCCCTCCTTTGCTGGATTTGTGCATTCTCTGGCAAAGTGTCTTGGTTCATGATAGTTGTAGCACCTGTAATGCCTGTTAATTTCGGTTCAAGGATTCGAAGCTTGTAAAGTATGTATGTTTCTCAGGATTTAACCGACTTTTCTCGAAAACCTTCTCGTTATCCCGGTACGTTAAATCATTTAACTTTTCTTTCAAGATGCCATATCATTAAATTTAGAGGGGCTAGGATGAAAATATTTTATATTATAACAAAACACAAAACCCTAATCCCCTCCCCCTCTCTTGCAGCCGATCGGCATAGTGCAGCCCCCCCCCCCCTTGCGAATTTCTTCTGTGCAGCCAAGATTAAGCCATAAAACTTCAATTCAAGGTTATTCTAACGTCTGTACAAGTTTTTTTCACCATTAAACCCGTTATCGAACACGTTAGGGTTGAGTTTTGATGATAACAGTTTGCTGACAGATTCGTATACGTTTAATGTAGAGTCTGTAACGCGATGATAATCCATTGATTTTGATCGATTCTTGTTTCCATGATGTTCTACTTTGAGTCTACTTTCCAGAAACGTATAATATGTAATTTTTGGATAAGATTTGAATGGTTTTTATGAATTTATAAGATCGGGTGTCAAAGCTGATGTGGGATGACGGATTCTGGTCTGTCTTCCTGACATCATAACTCTTTTTCAACAGGTCCAAATCAGTTGGTTCCACTTCTGGTACTTAATATTTTGAGTTAAGAATCAAACCCAATTGGAATCGTTTAATTTGATTTGGTAATGAATTTTATAAAAATAAAACCATTTTGTTGCGCACTGAAATAGCTGCACGTACCTTTATGTGTTGGAGGAATTTTTATAATTTTTTGTCCACTAGAAAAATATAATAAAAATATTTTTATAAACCTAAGACATTTATTAAAGTCTGGTAAAAATTTAATAATTTATTTCAAAGGTTATCTTATGTAATTAAATGCATCTTCGCATGCTAAAATCTGCACGTTTTACTTGTTATTGATCGATAAGTTCGTTTTAGGGTTAACCGGTGGATGTTCAATTGTGTTCTTGTCGGGGCTGTTTGAAGTGAGTTTTTCACCACAATCTTCCTAGGTATGTCCCGTATATCATACTTAAGTATCGTGTTCATTGGTGTTCGTTAGATTGGTCAACTAGTTATCGTTTGAAAGATTGTGTTCGGTTGGCTAGATTTGTAGTTGGATGCGTTTAACGCGAGGGTTGAAGTGATTAACGACCATTCAGCTCGGGGACATTTGGTTTGATGTACGGGCTGTTGAAAAATCATTTTTATAAGTTATGGGGCTGAATTGGTTGTCGATTACTCCAACGGGTCGGTACAACTCGCAATTTCGTTCATTGAGTAGTTGGTGCGTTGTACTTGCGAGTTACCGACCCATTTGACTCGTGTAGCGTCGTATGGACTTGTTGGCTGTGATTTTATCATGTTGGGTCCACACGGGGCTGAGTTGAATGTTAATGGCCTAAACGACTCTAAAACGCGCGTATCGGTATCACCTAGTGCTTCCGGGGGTAATTTGGGAATTCTTTATTCCCGGGAGTATCTAACGGTCGTTTTGGTGAATGTGAGGCCTCGGGGGCTGTTGTGATTTAGTTTGATGAGGTCGAGGCTTTAGGTGACCCGAACCCCATTAGAACGTCTCGTAGGATAAACGAGTCATCTTGGTGTCATTAGTATTGATTGAATGTAAACCGGCAGGTGTTTGAGTCTTGGGATTACTTAGGGATTCTCTAGCTCATGGTGAATCCGTGTCTCGTGTCAGGTGAGTTCATGATGCCCCCTTTTTACTCTTTTAAGATTTTGGGCTAGCATGCACACCTAAGCGAATTGCTTGATGAAACGTTTAAACTATTTTATATAGGCTTGCTAGTATATAGTTGGCCTTGGGATGTTATAGTATGTATGTATATATATTATTGTATAGCCAATATTTGGCGATGTTGTAGTCGTTATCGACTACGGATGTTACGTATGCCTACTTTGTGTTTGCATACGTTGATGAGATGTTACGTGTTTGGGTTGTACGTTTTCTCGACCCTGATGTTATTACTGGATGTTATATATATATATTTATATATATAGGGATGCACTTATAGAGATGTTTATATATATGTGTGTGTATATATATACATATATATGTATATAAGGATGATTATTTACTAAATATGATGGCCTAACTGATGTATCCCATTTACAGTTTAAAACCTTTGGAATGACTATTATGAGTATTATTATTGATGTTATTTATTAAAACTTGAACTCACTCAGCTCAAGCTGACTTTGTGTGCATGTTAGTGTGAGTTTCAGGTTAGGAGGAGGATGCCTTATCGCTTGGACGTGCGCGAAGTTACTTGGACGGTGAAGGGCATACGTGGATAGAAGATTTATCATTAAACATTTTATTTTAAAAAGTTTATAAATTATATTTAAATTGGTTTTGGGCATAACTCCCGGGTTTTGGGAACTTATTTTATTATTTATGTTTTCCGCTGAATTATACTCTGAGATGCTTATTTTAATGAAACGAACTGTTTTCAAGTTTAAGTATTTTTACAAGTGTTTTGTATGAATACCAACTATAGGATTCCCGGGATTCGGGGTCTTACAGCACCTGAGGTTTTCCTTGTTGAAACCCACCTTTCTGTTTGCAGGTAAGTTCCAATTGTTCCTGCCAGTCCTTTTGGTGAACTTCTTCGCTCTGAATACAGCCATGGCAATTTTCCAGGAGATGTCCATATCTTCCACGTCAACAGGATGAATCTGATCCAGTTCAGTAGAACCAACTGGTTGAACAAGGTCACCAGCAAGAAAAGCACTATAGCAATTCATGAAGCCTACCATGAGAGCAATATTCTCTTGAGTTTCTTTTGAGATGGCAGGTCCTTGGGCAGGAGACTTGCTGGAAGAAGCAACACTAGGTTGGGGTTGAGACTGTGGAGATGGCTGTGGGAAGAATATGGAAGCAGGCGACTGTGGCTGAGATGTAGGTGGAGTGAATTGGCCTTGAGTTGATCTGAACATGGAAAAACTTCCATTTGGTTGCTGCGGCTGCAAGTACACACCCTGAGAGGACTTGAACATTGAGAAGTTGTCTTGTGATATAAGTGCATTGTTTAATGGCGCGGCGTATCTAGCAGCAGTATACGAATTTGCATGGTTGATTGCTCGCTGCTTGTCATCCGTATCACATGAGTTAATGATAGTGATCACCTCAGATAGGGTTAGTCTAGAAAGATCATTTGTCTTCTTGATAACAGCAACGTTCATATCCCATCCTTGTGGCAGAGAGTCGATTAACTTATTGTTGGTTTCAATGAGAGTTAAGTGTATGTTGGCTGATCTCATCTCAGTAACAAGTGTGACGAATCTTTGCAGCTGACTTTCCAAGGACTCACCTAGAACATGATTAAACATATTGAACTTTTGGCGCAGCAAGTCCTGATGACTGCGCTTCATGTCTTCATTTCCCTCATAGACCTCTATCAGTGCCTCCCATAGGGCCTTTGCTGATTGCAACTCGCGGAAACCTTGAGCAATCTCAGGTGACAGGGTCATTGTAAGAGTGGCAAGTACCTTCTCATCTTCTTCTACCTTGTCATAGTCAGCATCAACATACATTTCGATAGCCTTGACAGCAATTTCTCCTTCAGCTGTCTCATATGTGATCGGTTGAGGACCTCTAACTATGCTCCTCCACATCTTAGCGTCTTTCATCTTGACATACTTTTCGAATCTGAACTTCCATTCATAGAAGTCTTCATGCTTCAGCAGACGGGGCACACGTGTAGCGGTACCCATAATGGAGTCTAGCTCCTGGTGAAGTGTTGAGTTGATGGATGCGTTGATGGATTGATCCATGATGATAAAACACCGAAAACAAACCCAAAGTCTTCAAACAGAGAACCCAAAGACTGACCCGAGAACCAGATTCTTGACCCGAGAACCAAATACTTGACCCGAGAACTAAATACTTGACCCGAGAACTGCTGAGTCAACCAGAGAACCGGAAAGCAAGAGAACTATCTCGAGAACCCTGAAACTTGACCGAAAACAAACAAAACAAGCCTAGAACTCTGTAATTTGCCCGAGAACACAGAATACTTCCCGAGAATGCTGAAATCCACCAGAGAACACCAAAAAACTTCCCGAAAACAAAAAAAACCACCGAGAACTGTCGAAACTTTCCCGAGAACAATAAATTTAGCCAGAGAACATGAGAATGCCCCTGAAAACCTTGACTGCAGACCGTGAACTTTGAAATCTTCCCGAAAACTTCAAATTCAACCCGAGAATTAAGAATAGACAAAGATATGGTAATTCTTGAATATTTAACTAAATCCCGAGAAAGATGTGATTCAAATTAAATGCAAGATATACCAAAATCTATTATGAATTCAGCTTTCCTCACCCGAAGAACACGAAGAACACCCTTCTTCGAGATCCAGAAACCTTCAACACAAGAAACCTTCTTAGATCAAAAACAAAATTATTGATATCACCAATGACCGAGCCTAGAATAGGTCTATAGGCTCTGATACCAATTGTAAGTCCCGTGACGGATCTTTCAATGTGATATCAATATACTTAATGGTTAGGCGGAAACTAACCACTACGTTGATTCTGTGAGAAACGATTAAGATCACACCAAACACAATGAAGAAGCTTCAAAACACACGTATATTATACGTCGGGTGCTTAAGCCCTTAACTTACACGATTGAATAATAATGGATGAACCACCTTGACCTAAACTACATACATCGTATATATAGTTATACCAACCTAGGCCCAAAACATACAAAAGCCCACCGAGATCAACAGATCTCGGTTTACATAATACAGCCCAAACTAAGCTCAAAATACAAGCATAAACCACAAGTCATTGCCCAACATTCATATAAACATATTTGCTAAATATATTTGCATGTTACACACATATGATTTATAGGATAAAGTTGAGATTTCTGATGATGGAATTGGATTTTGAGTAGCGGCGAAGGATTATTGCCACCTCTGCCCCCCTCCATCGGTTTTTTGCGTAGCAGTGTAAATTTACTTTTTTTTCGTCCGAATTTTTATATATATAGTGTAAATTTACCTATTTTTGTCCGGAAAAATGAGCCCCCCTCCCCCTCTTTTATAATTTTTATGATACATTTTGAGTCTGGCCTCTTGGCCCTCACATCCAAGCTTCGCCACTAATTTTAAGGTTTCTGTATATGTGATGAAGAAGCAGTGAAGAAGTAACCGTATACTCTTTTGTTTATATATCGATCGAGAGATTTCCAGCCAATGAATGAAAACCATCGGCCTATGTCATTCCCCAAACCAAATCTCACATGAGCCCAAATAATTAATTAAGGCTCACTTAACATTATACTTAAGCCCAGGTAAAATAATTACATAAACCCAAGTATAAAACCAAATAACAAAGCCCAAATAATATTAGTGATAAACGAGCCCGTACTTCCGTGTCAGCTAACTCGATCAATCACCGACGTTATTTCCTCGATTGACAAGTTAATCCAATAAACTAATATATATATAGGTTTAAGTTCAGGAGAGAAATGAAATTACTGTGAGAAATGTAAGAAATGAATATGGGTCACTAGTTTTATTTTAGGTTTTAAATGTTTAAAAATAAATGAAAAAAATATAAATGCAACAATAAATACATTTTCTCTCTTTAATTAATACAACTAATATAACCATAATAAATCACTCTCTAATTATGGATACACATATCCTATACGTGTGTAGGTTATATGTTTTTCGTGTGTAGGTAATATGTTTTATTATTCTTAAAACAAGTGTATGTTATATGTTTTTGTTTAGGTTGTATATTTTTTATTGGCATTTAGTGCTAACATATGTAAGATAGTTTTTTGTATTATTCATCAGAATGTACCTACATGTTAATTGATATTGATATATAATATAAGAATAAATTGTATTTGTGTAGGATAAAATTTTCGAGTGTAGGTTATATGTTTTTCATATGTAGGTTAGACGTTTTCGTGTGCGTGTGTAGTTTATAGATGCTGAATTTTGTGTGTCGGTTATATGTTTTTCGTGTGTAGGTTATATGTTTTCTTATTATTAGAACAAGTGTAGGTTATATGTTTTTGTGTAGGTTGTGTACTTTTTTTTGTTGATATTTAATACAAACACGTGTAAGATAGTTTTTTGTACCATTTATCACAATATAACTACGTGTTGATTGATATTAATATATTGAGTTAGAAGAAATTGGTTTTGAATAGAAAGAAATTTTAATGTATGAATAACTTATATTTATGTAGGATAAAAATTCAAGAGAGAAAAAAATAAGTTATAAAAATAAATGAATTCTTATTATTTTTCAATTATAATAATTTGATAAGTTATATTAATTGAATAGATAACTATTATATTTATTAGTTATATTAATTGAATAGAGAGCATGTATTAATACTCTCCTCACTTATCTTTAAACATTTAAAACATAAAATAAAACTAGTTACTCATATTCATTTCTCACAGTAATCTCATTTCTCTCCTGAATCATCCTCTATATATATATATATATATATATATATATATATATATATATTTGTGTGTTCTATCGCACTAAATTACCAACATTTGTAAGGGATGCAATCCAAATTCCTCCTTTCCAAAACCCACTCATGGCCTCCAAGTGAAATAAAAATTATGAAAAACCTTTATAACCAACCCACCAAAGTAGTGTGAGCGGATTATTAGTTGCTATTGATACAAAGCAAATTCCAAAACCCTTTATTTTAACAGATAAAAAGTAATTATTCTAAATACCATAAAAAATCGTGTCTTTTGCTTTTAGGAATGGTAAAGTGAAGCAGAATCTATTGTCAAAAGTGCTCAGTTATTTCCTTCTATTGAAATGTTAATTTTAAATCAGCAACTGTTCTATTTAATTAATTAATTAAACTAAATCAATGATAAATCAAAGACGCCCCTTACTTGTGGCCTAATGGTAAGAAGTTTGAGTTCTCCAATGGAAACTCAAGTTCGAATCTCGAATCTCATTAGTGTCATACTTAGGTGGATATTGACAATGAATTATTTGAGCTAGGCCTTAGACAAATGTTGTCAGTTTGAAACTTAAGCATACCCGGATTTTTGTCCCACCGTGTGTTATGTCAGAGAGTTTTGTTTTTGTGGTGGCACAACGACTGTCAAGTGGCAGTCGGTGGTATAGTTTCCCGAGGACACGCCCAAGCCAAACTCTACAGCTAGCGTGGGCTCAGTTAAGACAAAATAGTCTGCCCAGAATAAAACATCAAGACTCTCTAAATTTTATGAATACGATATGTTAAATATAAGAATGTCTCGGTTCTAAAATAAAAAAAAATGATAAATCAAAGACGATAAGCAAAAAAATAAAAATATTTAATTGTTTCGAAGGATAGTCGCCCCCACAATTCTCATAGACATGCAATGATGTGCACGACCTTTCATAGCGTACAACTCTATCTACACAACGTACAACTAGATGAAGCACTGTAGCAATATCATGACATCGTCGGCATCAAATATCTCCAAAATATTATTACCATTATTATAATATATATCCTTCAACAACACCCCACCATCGCTGTCGGCATTCGGCAATAATAATAACAATAATCAATCCTCCATACCATCTTTCTTCTATAAACCCATTTCGATCTCATTCGCAGTTTCCCACCTCACTCTTTCGAAATTAGGGTTAGTATTTCAATCTCTGTTCATAAAGGGTCGATCTTTAATTAGGGTTTTGCTATTAATCGTGATTTTGGAAGCGGCAGCCGTTTAATTTCATCTGGTTGTTGTTGATTTGAGCTAATAGTATCTGGGTCTTCATCAATTTCTGTTTTTGGTGATGAATTTTGCTCGATTGATTTTAGGGTTCTTGCGTTAGGGCTTTGAAATTCATCGTGGTTTTGGGGTCGGCGAAGGGTTAATTTCATCTGGGTGTTGTTGATTTGAGCTAATATTATCTGGGTTTTCATCAGTTTGTGTTCTTGGTGATGAATTTTGTTGGGTTGATTTTTGGGTTCTTGGGTTAGGGTTTACTGTTTGTGATAAAATTGGGGGTTTTTAATTAGGTTTTCTGATAAAATTGGGGGTTTGTGATATGGGATCATCCGGGTTTTTTACAATATGTTTAATTTACTCTGTTGTGGCTTTAAGTTGTGGAACTCTAATGATGTTCTACAGTCATGAGGTGTTTGCATTTAGTCATGGCAATGAAATTGCAGTCAAACTATTGGGGTCGACGCCTCATGATCAGTTATTGATTGAAACCTCGGATTCGTTCTCGGGTTTGTTGCTGTTTGCCGTTGGAATCTTGTTGTTTATGGTGGCATTTGTGAAAGATAGGGATTTTCAGAGCTTTTTTGCAAAAGGGTGTGTGCTTCTGCACATTGCAATGGCGGTTTGGAGGATCAATTTTGAGAGGAAGCTGAAGAACTTGGTCGCGATTGGCTTCGGTTGGTGTTTGGTGATTTTGTTTTGGCACTTTCTTGGGTGTTGTTTCTTGTGTATAGTTGGAGAGAAAATATGATTAGAGTTCAAGATTTGTTCTTGGATCGACTCAAGATTCGTTCTTGATCGATAAAGTTGTGTGCTTGGATCGGTTCAAGATTCGTGCTTGGATCAGTTCAAGATTGGTTATTGGATCAAAATTGCAGCTTGGATCATCATCTATGGTGGCTTTAAAGAAATGGCTTCCATTAATGGAGGTTGTGAATTTCATTTTTTTTTCTTTTTGCAGGAGCACATAGTTTCTTAATTTGTTGTCTTTTTTTTTCTAATGTTTATAAAGAAAATGCTTAATCTTGCTGTTTACATTTATTCATATGGTTTTTTTTTTTGCATACTTGTGACTTTTTGGTAGGCTGAAACTTGAAAGTAAGGCCAAAACAAATGGCATCGTTTACTAAACTTGATTGTGACTCAAGACTCCCTTTACCTTTTCCATATAGAATCCTATACAGAAGTTGACATGGCAATGAAAATACATCCATGTGGCTCAATATTCTGAAGCTAGTGGAAGGTTTTGGTGCCGTTATGGGACCAAAAACGCCAGGACCCCCCCCCCCCCCCCCCCCCCCCCCCCCCGTTTTTGTGTTAAAGTTGAGGTGTCAGACATTGTGTCGTGTTAAAGTTGAGGTGTCGGACATTGTGTAGACAACGTTGTCCCAAAACGCCAAGCCCTCCCACCTCATATTAAAGAATTAAAAAGATAATAATTATGTAATGATTGCTTCGGAGTTTTGACTACTATATTATTTTACAAAACTCTACAAAGCTTATTAGACGTCACCAATGGCGGAACTTCTAAGGGGCGCCTTAGAAAACTAAAGATAGATGGCATCATATAAGGTTTTTTTCATGTTCTGGATGGCATCATAGAAGGTATTTTTCATGTTCTGGTAGAGGAACTAGATGAAGAACATGATGAAGGGTATGAATAAAATTGATGATATTGATAATAAAAATGAGAATGGTGAAAAAGAATCTAATCCATTTATCTTAAATTTTGATGGTGTTGATTAATTATGAATAAAAATTGATGATAA